>NW_026879310.1:0-26565 GCF_032173495.1 Musca vetustissima
ACGGAACTCTAACTTTCTGCTGGCATCAATTTAAAGGTCAACCACTCCTCCTGAACATACTAACATTTTCTCGGGTCTAGGGGCAAATAATTTTTCACACAAAAGTCGGGGTCCATTTGACCCGCTAAATATTTACCGATCTTTATACTTATTCTTTGGCCCCATCCCCTTCTCCATGCAAAAATTCGACGTGTTTGGGCCATAATTGCGGCTACTTGAGCGACCAGAAAAACCGACAAAAATAAAGATTTTGGTCCATTTCATTCCCTAAATATTAACTGATCTATACCAAAAACAATAGGGGTCATCATTGGCCAGAACCCATCCTACATGCAAAATTTCATGAAGATTGGTCCATAACTGTGGCCTGTATCGTGTTTACAAATTATAATGGACAGACGGACGGACACACATGTCTAGATCGATTCAGCTAGTCGAGATATGACAATCGGTATACTTAAAGGTGGGCCTATGACCAATATTTCGCGACGTTACAAACTTTTGGGGCTGCACAAAGCTATAATACCCTGACAACATAGTTGTGTAGGGTATAAAAAGCTTCAAAAATTGTGTTAAAAAATCCTCCTCTAATTTACATAATTTGAAATAATTTGTGTGTTTTCCCGAAATTTTATCCTTTCAAAAATTGGCACATAACAAAGTTCTCATTTACGCTACTTTGATTTTTGGTCCGTATTCAAATGCCCTTTATTACTGAGCTCTCTCACTTTGCTATGTTCTGTTGTTTGTAATGAAACCCTTTTTCCTACGAAATGTTCATGTTGTATTTTATTCCACAAAGGGGGAAAAGTGAAATTCAACATAATGACCCTTGGTGAAATAATACAAATAAACAACAAAAAGGATATGCCTGTGTGCCTATCCTTCAAAGCTTTAAATTGTGGACTTTTTCATTTTTTTGATTGCCTTGATGTTATCTGAAACCAGATACAAAAGTGTTGAAATCCCCTTTTTGGTCTATTGAATTTTTTGTTGTCTTTTATTCACACAACAAATTAAATTTTGGGTGTTAATTTTGATTAGATGGACAGCTTTGTCATTACAAGATTTGTAGACAAGATTTTTTCGGGTGAAAGTTTATCTTAGACCAATTGAATAAATGGTTTAATACCATGTGGAGGGGAGGCGGTGAAAGACCATTTGGAAGGGAAGGTGGTGAAAGGCGGTGAATTAGATAGCATTTTATAGAATCAAGCAAATAGAAAAATATTTGGGAAAAATTTTAAAAATATTGTAGAAATTAATTTAATGAAGTTTTTTCAGGAGAAGGTAGTTATTTGTTTGCCAGGGTGTGATAATGCTGAAATACTATTTTAGGCTAATGTGTTTTCCCTAGAGATACCAAAGATTAAATTTCAATGATAATAATAATATGCAATGAAAAAAATTATTTGAAAACATTAGTGCGTTTGGGAATATACTATATGTCCGGGAAATGTTATTGGCTCCTGAGCTCTTCGATGTAAAAAGACATGGACATGCAATAAATGATTTGTATCGAATGAATTGCTTCGACAGTTGGATTATTAATTTATATAACAATGAAAATTATTTGTAAATAAATATTATTTAAAAAATGAAAAACTAATTTCAATGTATCAACAGTTTAATCCTATATATTGCTATTATCTCCAAATAATATTATTAATATAAATAAATATGAATAATGTTTCTTCTAGCGATAAGTTATAAAATATGGCCCCATTCAAAAAATATTTATATTAACTGCATTATTTTTGAAAATATTCATTAAATTATTCTATTTAAATATCCCCAAATATCTAATAATCCTGTTCATATATCATTTCAATTCCACAACGATTTATTTTCATATGTTTCCACTGGTCAATTTTGGTGCCTTTGTCGAATATTTGTATAATGTAAATTGAAAAAATAGCCCCATAAAATATAAAGGTAAATATTTTACATACGTACATATAAAATAGATACTTCTGGGGCAATAAAACCTATCTACGTGTGCAAATATTTATACCCGCTCCCCCCTCAGTCATTGGGAAAATACAAATGTGTAATTTAAATATGTATATCACATAGGGTGACCCGAAATGGATTATGTGGGAATAAGAAGGTCATCGCAGTTTTGAAAATATTATATCTATTTATTCAGAGATTCAATTTTAATGTTTAATTACAAGAATAGCATTTCTATTTGTATACTTTTATTTCAGGCTACCCTTTTATATCACGTATGTCACGTATTTGTGAGGGCTTTGCCGCAAAATGTTATGTATAATTTTTATTTTATTATTTTTTTTTTTTTTTTTGAAAATATAAACCTCACATTTTCCATAAGCTGATAGATTTTAATTGAAATATGCTGGGTTGAATTTCATATTAACCGGGGAAGAAATATACGCATATTTTTTCATTTTATGACCACATATTTTATAGTACGACTGAAAGATTGTTCACCAGTCTCGCTAGGCTGTTTCAACAGCCTAGCGAGACTGATTATGTGACAAAAAATTACTATTCTGGGATTTAAATATATATGATTGTAATTTTATATTTCCAGTCGGAAGAAAATCTTCTTGCAGAAAAATAAAAGAATTCTGTCATGTGTTCAATATAACCGATGAGTATTTTGTTTATATCTCAATGTCTCTAATGAAAATAATTTAGTACGTTATTTGTTTTATATTTTTATTGAGGAAACGACTACAATTTCAACAATTATCAATGAATAAAACTGTATTACCGGGAAAAAATAATAGAAACAAGCATGTCATGGTAGTTTGAATTCATTATTTGTCGGAGTGCACTATGGGCCAGAGATCGCATTTTTGAGCCATAATTAGATCAGAGGGTTTATGAGATAAATAAATATCACATATAAGGGTTTCGAGGAAGCTGATAGAAACGCTTGAAAAACGTAAAAATTTAATAGGCAATAGATCTAAATTGGCGGTCAAATTTTTAAAAGTTTTAATAATCAAATTATTTTTGGCCACTCATTACAAATTTGAATTAAATTTGAATTATATCTATTTTTTTTTTTTTTCTTTTTGAAAAACGTTTTCAATGTCACCAAAAAACCAAACCTGAATCCATATTGATAGTTTTTGGTACGAAGATTTCAAACCCACTGAGAATTCCAAATACTAAATTACAGCCAACTAGGTTGAAAACGCGGAAAAAAATCTCCAAAACCCAATATTAGGGGGCACATGTGGGCTACCCAAACTGGTGGAGTAAATGTGCGGACCAAATTACCAGATTACAGCTTATTTGGTCGAAGGTAAGGCTAATATCTCCCAATTTTATCATCAGCATGCTGTGTTAGTAAAAGTCGAATTTAAATTTTTAAGTCAATTTTCAACTATTATTTATGCCCTACACAACTATGTTGTCAGGGTATTATAACTTTTTATACCCTACACAACTATGTTGTCAGCGTATTATAGCTTGTGCAGAGTTTGTAACGCCGTGAAATATTGGTCCCAGAAACATCATTAAGTATACCGATTGTCATATCTCGACTAGCTGAGTCGATCTAGACATGTGTGTCCGCCCGTCTGTCCATTATAATTTGTAAACATGATGAAATTTTGCATGTAGGATGGATTCTGGCCAATGAATTGTTTTTGTAAAGATCGGTTAATATTTAGAGGATGAAATGGACCAAAAACTTTATTTTTGTCTGATTTTTCTTGTCGATCCAGAGGCCGCAATTAAGGCCCAAACATGCGAAATTTTACATGGAGAAGGGGATCGGGCCAAAGAATAATCATGCCTGTATTGATAGAGATCGGTCACTATTTAGCAGGTCTAATGGACCCTGACGTTTGTGTAAAAAATGGCAAAATTGTTATTCAATGGCGTATCAGTTGAAAAACGCGCTCAAGAACCTCAAAAAACCGAAAATTTGGGGGTACCCTTATATGGGAGCTATGCCTAAACGAGGACCGATAAATCCCATCTTCGAACTTGACCTGCGTGCAGACAAAAGACGAATCTATGCAAAATTTTGGTGATCTATCTCAATTCGTTTAGACGCTAGAGTGATTACAACAGACAGACGGACATATCGTCATAGAATTTTACGCTGATCAAGAATATATATACTTTATAGGGTCGGAAATGAATATTTGGATGAGTTACAAACGAAAAAGAAAATTAATATACCCTCCATACTATGGTGAAGGGTATAAAAACCAGACCCATATACAGTACGGTACATATTACTGATTTTTTTCACCATCACGGATATATACTCTTTGACTTTGAAATATGTATCAATATATTTTCAAATGCCCATGACATTGCTTGATTATACTCCCCAGTTAATTTAATAAGTTTCTTTTCTTTCATAGCAAAATATAACTGATATGTCATCTGTCCAGATTCTAATGTATTGAATATCTTAAAAGTAAAATTACTGATTACAATCATCTAATGCTCAATGTGTCTAGCCAGTATTTTTATTTGTAATAAAGCAATAACATTTTTATTTTGAAAATTATCTGAATTAAATGTCTGGTCATACTGAAAGTAAAAACCAATATCAAAGCAGTCATTGTTTACAACATCACCTGTAAACATTTACGACAATTGGACATGACCAACATTCTTAAGTGAGTGGATGCTGTCAAAATGTGGTAGCACTTCAATGACTTTGAAAGCATTGCCCAAAAGGTAAATTACCAGGTGCATAGTTGTTGTTGTTGCTGTTGAATGGTTTGTGGCTTTATTTATCGGTCACTTAAAAAAGTGTGTGTAACAACACCAGCACTAAGTGCCCTAACAAAAAACAAGGAATAACAATAATGGATATTACAGAAGAAGCCAGCAGCGGCAATTTTTATAAAAAAATCCCATCTGGCTAATACGCATTAAATTGTAGTGGTTGTGCTCTTTAGCCAAGTAAAATGGAGAAGGAAGCGTCGAATAGGGATATAACTAAATCAAGAACTAACTGAATAGACAGAACAAAAACTATAATGGAGCTTACAAATGCAATGATTCTATTTTAATGTTTTATCCTTGGCCTGATTGCGCGGATGAAGGTTGAATGCGACAAGGTCATTTACTATCAATGAGTTATGGACCATTAAGCATGTGGCGTTTATTGCTATGTTTTTTTTAATATTTGTTTGTCTTTTATAAAAATAACTGAAGAATGGTATATTACTAAGGAAGAAAGCCAACCATTTGCAGTTAGTTAATGTGCCAATTTTGTGTTTTCAAATGATGCTACCAATGCTGTGAAAATATGGTAAACGACAGATGTATGATTAGTCATAGGAGAAGAATTAAATAGTTTTCTGTAAATATTTATAATAAACTAACGCTCAAACATAGATTTAGCCCCCACACTAACGAAAAAAATATATTATAGGAATCTGAAATGGTTTTTCCCAATTTCAATAGAGTTCGTCCTTGGGCCAAATAAATGAGCAGTGCAAATATTAAGTAATTATTTGTACTATTTCGAGTCGAGCTTAACGATCTAGGTTTTGCAATGAAAAGGAAATCCAGGAGAAGAACCTACGTACCCACCATTATGCGACCCGTTTCGCTGGGCTATGTTCATCAAATTTGGATCATAAATACCACCCATGATTCGGCAATAGTTCTGACCTTTTGGCCATACAATTATGAACATATCTTCGCTCCAATGGACGTCATTGACATATTCTCATCCTTCCTTAAAACGCTTCTACCACAATTGAACTTATGTCGTGATCATAGTAGATGCGCCAACCGCCATATTCAATATTCCAAATGTACTTGCGAATTCAATTTCATTTTTATATACAATACTTATAAGAGGTTAAATTTCCATGATCCATTAAAATCGAAGAGCACACCTAAAAACGACTTAGCTTTTTATTTGTAAAAACCAGACAAAATGGTTTATATTACCAGAATGTGAAGAGTGAGTTTTTTTATCTATTATATTTTTGGCAACACACGTTTCGTATTTTATTTCACTGTCAAACCTCTTTGGTTTAGTCTATTATTGAAATAACTTACAAACGAATAATTGATCGCAGTCAAGATCGCATAATGTTCAAACATTTACTTATATGGACCGTCTTGTCGATTCAAATAATTTTTTTCTAAATTTGTCGGAATTTGAGTATCTGGAAGAAGCATTTTCTTTGCAAATCTTCTGGTATCAAATAATAGCTGCGAAGAAGTTAAATAAGAACTAATTAGAGATGACGGTATAGATTGTATACCACCTAACCAATATGAGGTCGTAAAAGCAATTAATCGACTGAGGAATAATAAAGAAGCAGGTGCCGATGGATTACCAGTCGAACTATTTAAGACCGGTGATCAGACGCTGACCAGGAGCATGACCGCTAAGTGGAACCTCAGCATCGCGTGTCCCGTGTTCAAAAAAAAAAAAAAAAAAAACAAGACAATGTACCAACTAGGAACTAGTCTCCTTCCCATCGCATATTAGATGCTATCCAGCGTGTTGTGTGAACGACTGAAGCCAATGGCCAATGATATTATTGGATCTTATCAATGCGGCCTCAATCCTGGCAAATCCACTATGGACCAGATTTTCACTCTGCTCCAAATCATGAACAAGACCCACGAAAAATACATCGACACATTACACCTATTCGTCGACAGTTCAGATGTGTTTAAAGCCATGTCTCTGTTCAGCATTCCTGCAAAAGTAATAGGGCTATGCAGGATAACTTTATCTGACACAAGGTACCGGCATAAACAAACCTAATGACATCAGATTTGAATATCGCAGAAGGATAGAGTTGGACAACAGATTCTACTATGGTCTAAGTAAGCAGTTTATAAACAAGGCCACCTCCCGTCAGACCAAACTAAAACTCTACAAGACTCATATACTACCCGTGTAGTTCTATGGCTCAGAAGCATGGACACTTGCGCAAACAGTTCTTGGCGTATTTGAGAGAAAAATTTTCCGAAAGATCTATCGGCGTTGACGGTGAATATAATCGTCGAACAGACCATGAGTTGTACCTTCTATTCTAAGACAACGACATAGTCAGACGGATCGAGCTGCAGCGACTACGTCGGATAGGTTATGTTGTGAGAATGGATGAGAATGCCCCAATACAAATAAAACCAGTGAGCGGAGCAGTATAGTCGGACGGGGCCGACCATATGATACCCTATACAACTTTCCGTGGTTCTAAATTCTGAGCTTGGGCAATACCTCGCGATATTTGCCCCCTCTTGACCGACAAGAGGTCAACAAATATTACTAATATTCAGTACAGCCCTTCTAATTACTTGTCCATATTCTCTTCACCGAGGGTTGTGTTGTGATGTTCGTCTTTAAATTTGGAAAAACACAAAAAAAAAATAAGTTTTCGGTCCACTTCATCCAAAAATTATTATCTGATCATCACCAAAAATTATAGGCGTTGTTCTTGGCCATAACTGGAACCTCATGGAAAATTTCAAAGCAATTTCCGCCCTCTAGTGTGGTAATTGGTTACTAAATAATATATGAATACGTAAGCACCTGTAAATATTTAAGTGTAACTCCCACATCCGAGTACATACGACAATATAATTGATATCAATTTAAAAGTCAACCACTCCCCTTGGATATACTACCAACTTCTCGGGTCTATATCCTTTAGGGGTAAATATATACGCTATGAAATACAATTGTTGTCATTTTCACACAAAAGTCAGGGTTCATTTGACCCACTAAATATTGACCGATCTTTATCAAAACAGGCATGCTCATTCTTTGACCCGATCCCCTACTCCATAATTGGGTCATAATTGTGACGTCTTGAGCGACCAGAGAAACCGAAAAAATTAGTATTTGGTTTATATCATCCCCTAAATATTATCCGATCTTTACCAAAAACAATAGAGGTCTTCAATGGCCAGAACCCATCCTACATGCAAAATTTCGTGAAGATTGATCCTTAACTGTGGCCGGTATCGTTTTTACAAATTATAATGGACAGAAGGACGGACGGACACACATGTCTAGATCGACTCAGCTAGTCTAGATATGACGATCGATATACTTAAAGGTGGGTTTAGGACCAATATTTCGCCGCGTTACAAACTCTTAGGGCTGTACAAAGCTATAATACCCTGACAACATAGTTGTGTAGGGTATAATAAAAGCGAGGCGCACAATAACGGCGCACCTGGAAAAAACTCAAAAACTCCATAACTGGAACATCACGGAACATTTCAAAGCGATATTTCCGCCCTCTAGTGTGGTAATGGGTTGTTAAATAATATATGAATACGTAAGCACCTGTAAATATTTAAGTGTAACTCCCACATCCGAGTACATACGACAATATAATTGGTATCAATTTAGAGGTCAACCACTCCCCTTGAATATACTACCAACTTCTCGGGTCTATATCCTTTAGGGGTAAATATATACGCTATGAAATACAATTGTTGTCATTTTCACACAAAAGTCAGGGTTCATTTGACCCACTAAATATTGACCGATCTTTATCAAAACAGGCATGCTCATTCTTTGACCCGATCCCCTACTCCATAATTGGGTCATAATTGTGACCTCTTGAGCGACCAGAAAAACCGAAAAAAATTAGTATTTGGTTTATATCATCCCCTAAATATTATCCGATCTTTACCAAAAACAATAGAGGTCTTCAATGGCCAGAACCCATCCTACATGCAAAATTTCGTGAAGATTGATCCTTAACTGTGGCCGGTATCGTTTTTACAAATTATAATGGACAGAAGGACGGACGGACACACATGTCTAAGTCGACTCAGCTAGTCGAGATATGACGATCGGTATACTTAAAGGTGGGTCTAGGACCAATATTTCGCGGCGTTACATACTCTTAGGGCTACACAAAGCTATAATACCCTGACAACATAGTTGTGTAGGGTATAATAAAATTGAGGCGCACAAGACCGGCGCACCTGGAAATCTTTTTTAAGCTCGGCTTATGGGCCTTCATTAAAAGTTTATTTGAACATTTTTATAAATCTCCAATGTAACCAAAATGATAAATTTCAGCAATTTTGTTTGAAAAAAGTCAAAATACTTAAAATTACCGTTATTAGGGTCTAAATTAAATCCTGAAATTATGTTAAACACTTTGTGGGATAAGTAGTAATGTTTATGATGACTATGTCTAGTTTATCAATGAATGTCGTCAATTCAAAGTGCGAGTGGATTATAGCAAGTATTCCAACTCCTCTCTGATAAATACGGGCATAACTTGGCATCGTTAATATTAGTCTTCATCTGTCCAATTAACTCTGAATTTAGTCTATGAAATATAAGTCTCAGACAGTTTGTTCCCTGTACACAACATTTGTAGTTAATGGGTTAAAATTGATTTTCTTCTTACAGTGGCGAACAACAAAAATTAATAAATAGTTAATAAGATTCAATGTAACAATTATTGGCCGATGAACACATATGCTGACAATTGAGTTCCTGTCATGATAATATTTTTAAACATTTATTCATTTAAGACCTCGTTATGGTTATTGTAATTTTGAAAAAAAAAATTAAGTGTTCTCAGAAAAAAAAACGAGGCGAATAAAACAAAAGGTATTAATTATTTTAATTTATGCTCGAACAATAACAGCGGTATTAAAATAAATCCACAGTAATTGAATTTTCGTCACAGGCATGCATACGCACATGGATTCATTGATAGAGGGAGATATCTATCTATATTTGTTACACTTGTGCAAAAATATAATAACAGAATACGAGATTATTCAGCTTGACGATATATTAATCTAAAATATGATTTGGAAATTTAATATTACTGATTACCTTGGCCACCCATATTCGTATGTATTAAAATTCTGGATAATTCTGCCTGTAAATAAGGTTTTTGAATTTAAAATCTTTTCTCAGTCGTCTGTTGATCAGTTCTCAACCATCTAAGATCTAATAATAAATACCTCTATTACATAGTTTTAACCCCCGCAGTAGCATCTGCTTTTCCCCTTCGTGCGGAAATGAAAAGAAATTGCGTTCAAATCAGGGTATTGTGGCGGATGACCCATCAATTCCACATGTTTTCATGCAGAGAATGTCTGAGGTTTTGTGCATTAGAAATAGGATCCATAATCAATAATTTCATATATTAAAGACAAGATTTTAGGTTTACCATTGATTTTAAAAATATTTTCTTTATATTTAGTTTTGTTTTCTTCTCAGTGTATCACAATGATTGCACACATTCCACACACATTCACATATGATTGTCATTCCCAATTGCACGCTTACGGCTGCATGGTGGCGGAGGAAGAATTATAATTAAATAACACTTTTGATGCAGAAACACGCTTGAAAATATTAATGCTGCAATAGTGTAACACACATCGATGCAACAATACAATGGCAGCTGACAACTGAAGTAACAATTGTTCGCTATTCAATAGATTGATGGATGGATGAATGGGGGTAGTTGGCAACAAACGGTTGCAATTGCATATGTGAATACTATTGCAATTACAATTGTTTTGTGGTGGGGGGAGCGGAAAATTTTCTTAGAAGTATTATGAAAGGGTAGATGGCAGAGTAAATCTGTATACCGAAGAATTTATAAGCAATATAAAACATATTATGGCACTTTGGTATTATATAATGTTATATAATAAAATATGATTCTTGGGATAATATACGATATATTAACTTGATCAACAAACATAATACGCGGCGTGACTTTTATAGTGGGATCCGATTGAAAAAAAAAACCGTTTTAAACTTTAAAAACACAAAAATGAGGAGAAAATTATATGGGGGCTATGTTAAAACGAATGTAATACTAAGCATCCATTGATACCGTAGGTGAACTGAAAATGAAAAGCCTTCACGTGAAATACTGTGAGATGGAAGCATCATTGGCCATTTCTTTCACCACCTGACCGTAAAAATGCGGTCCTTTTTGGCCATAACTGTGGCATGTAACGTGTTAACAAATTATAATAGGCATACGGACGGATGGTCACACATGTCTAGATCGACTTACCTAGTGGAAATATGACTATCTGTATACTAAAATGTGGATCTGGGACCAATATTTCGCGGCGTTACAAATTTTTGGGCCACACAAAGTTATAATACCCTTATAATATAGTTGTGTTGGGTATAATATTTTTTATCCACAAGAAGCGTTGTTATGTCATATTTTTTTGTTTATTTTAAATATTAAAGTGTAAAAAATATCCTAGCAACGAAGTGAAAAAAAATTAGGTCGAAAGAGATGGATCGCCTGGCAAAGGATGCTAATTCGCCGCAGGAGGTATACCTTGAATGTTATACACTACAGTACTGGTACATGGTATTATGTCTTTGTGCATATGTTTGTAACAGGCAAAAGGAAACGAGATAGACACATGGTTCCTTTTGATAATATGCATAGAACCACTTTCTGAGTCGATTTATGCATTTCCGTCCGTCCGTCTGTCTGTCCATGTTAAATTGCAATCGAAATACAGGTCACATTTATGTCCCGATTTGGATTCAATGTGGCACTGCTCATATATTTTGACCAAAGACGACCCCTATTGAAATTGGGAAAAATGGTTAAGATTTAGTTATAGCTCCCATAAACTTTTTCTTCCTATTTAATGTAAATAGTTTAGTGCACTATATACATTTAATAGGAAAAAACTTAAAGTTCTTCCGATTGGCACAAATGTTGTACATTGAACTGAAATTAATGTAAATTAATCTCTGGCAAGTTTCGGTTCTGATTTTGATATAGCTCCCACATATATATATATATATATATATATATATATTTTCGTCCGATTTTAGGTAAATGGTGCACCAAACTCCTAATGTCTGTCCGGACACGAAATGTTGCACATAGTATCTAATTGAGACTAGAATGTTGTCATTGCCTTTTTTTATTGGTGTAGATGCAGACATAGCTTCCATTTATATTTCGAACGGGTTTCTGATTGAGACAAAATCGAGTTACATACATTTATCCTATTGTACACATGAAACTCTAAATATGCCCGAATGAAATCAAATTTAGCATAGGCTGCAGAGAGGCAGAATGTATGAATTGATGTTAGTCGAGGGAACACTGACATGAAATTGTTAGGATACATATGTACAATATATAGCCGTAGTGGTGAAGGGTAACCTATAGTCGGTCCAGCCGGATTTTACTGCTTTCCTTGCTGTTTAGAACATAGCAAACAAACATAAATTGAGAACGAACTTAGCAAGTAGATCCTATTTCAATTTAGCTCCTAATTCTTAATGTCTTTGGGTACGAAAGGGCCGTTGATTTCCAATTTAGGGTCAGCCGTCAAAAGTTGTCGACAGGTATCTTGCATTCAATTTTACAGAATGTAACGAAGTAACGAGTGGTAAGAAGGAGCTCAAACCTGGAAGTAATGGAAACCCGAGTCAAGTGAACCCTTTGATAAATACTGGTTATTTAATTGATGAAAAAAATATATAAATATTCCCCATTATTGTCTAGAGCTACAATAATTATACCCTACACAACTATGTTGTCAGGGTATTATAGCTTTGTGCAGCCCCAAAAGTTTGTAACGCCGCGAAATATTGATCATAGACCCACCTATAAGCATACCGATCGTCATATCTCGACTAGCTGAGTCGATCTAGACATGTGTGTCCGTCCGTCGTCTGTCCATTATAATTTGTAAACACGATACAGGCCACAGTTGTGGACCAATCCTCGCGAAATTGTGCATGTAGGGTGGGTTCTGGCCAATGAAGATCGGTTAATATTTAGGGGATGAAATGGACCAAAATTTTATTTTTGTCGGTTTTTCTGGTCTCTCCAGAGGCCGAAAACACCGCGAATTTTCGATAAAGATCGGTCAATGTTTAGCGGGTCAAATGGACTCTGACTTATGTGTGAGAAAGGACAAAATTTGTATTCTATAGCGCATATATTTACCCATGAAGAACAAAGTCCCGAGAATTTGATAGCATATCCAAGAGAAGTTGTTGACCTTTAAATTGATGCCAATTATATGGTCGTATGTACTCAGATGTGGGAGTTACATTAATTATTTACAGGTGCATACGTACTGAGATATTACTTAGTAACCCATTATCACACTGGAGGGCGGAAATACAGAGCTGATCGCTATGAATTGTTCCATGAGGTTCCAGTAGTGGTCAAGGACAACGACTATAATTTTCGGTGATGATCAGATAATAATTTTGGGATGAAGTGGACCGAAAACTTGTTTTTTTCGAGTCGATCTATAGGCTACAATTATAAACCGAACATCACAACACAACCCACGGTCAAGGGAATC
The DNA here is from genome assembly GCF_032173495.1 of Musca vetustissima. Taxonomy (NCBI): domain Eukaryota; kingdom Metazoa; phylum Arthropoda; class Insecta; order Diptera; family Muscidae; genus Musca; species Musca vetustissima. The sequence continues at coordinate 13,285 of NW_026879310.1, forward strand.
AGGAAAAGTAATTAGAAGTACGGTACGGTACTGAATATTAGTAATATTCGGAAAATATGTCAGTGTAAGGAAGAGGTGCTGTTGACCCCTAAACGGGCAAGAGGTTGCAACTATGACGAAATTTTGCCAGGCTCGAAATAAAAATCCACAGAAAGTTAGATTTCCGAGATAGTTGTGTAGGGTATCGTATGGTCGGCCCCGTCCGACTATGCTGCTCCGCTCACTGGTTTGCAAAGGAGTTTGGGAACACATAAGTGAGACCCCTACGATAAATTATTTCGAAATCATAAACCATTCAAAAGCTATAACGAAATAGCTATGATTGTTACAGATAGATTATCATTAATACATACATCTCAATATATATATATTTAATGTATATATAATTTTAAGTTCCTACATCTAGCTCAGGTCCATATAGACTAATTTACAAAAACAAAAAAAACGCATGACAGTCCCGTTATGAATTACAGCGATATATTTAGATGGGTACAAATGCACCACGTTTATTTATATACGTATATTTTGTTGGTTATTGACCCTAAGTTGAATATACAAGAAATATAAAATTCTAACCTCTCGATCAGCAGCATATGAAGCGGAAATATGCAATTTATTTATTTATTTTAATAGTTGTACACCATAACAATGGGAGCTCTCTTACATCGGCTCTCAAACCAGCGGCTTCTTTACCGACCAAAAACGTGTAGTTCTCAGTACAACTCTTATAGGGCCAAGTTTTAGAGGCTTTTTAATTGCCGTGGAAAAAGTGATTCAGCAATTGGTTTGAGCGCATGCACAAATACATACAAATAATTTTAGTACGGACCTATTATTCTTCCACTGAGTTAAACACCGAGATTTTTTTAGAGACTATTATTTAAGTATAACCTCCATTGTTGATTATTCATCTTGAAATGAGCTCATTCGTAAAGGTTTAGGATTCCCACGTAAAGAATTAAAAAAAATTGACCCTACGATATCATTTCATATAGAATATTGATTATTATAAGGTACACAACTATGTTGTCTGGGTGACTGAAAGGCCCCATAATATTTAGTATACCGAAATTCAAAATAAATACCACTAAATTATTGGCCTCCATTTTTCCTCGCTGGAATTTTATGTTTATATTAATAAAAGCCAAATAGTTGGTCAAATTGAAAATCTACTTACTTATGACATTTATATATACATATATTTATGAATAACTACAACATCATAAATACCAAAATGTAATGTCAAATGACATATACACACAACACACACACGTACACACCACACTCAGAAGGATTCACTCAGCAAATCGTACATTCAGTAAACCGTCCCTAAACGAATTTTTGTATCGAATTCCCAAGAAATCAACTTCAAAAATACTTTGCGCTCTTTTCTTGTTTTTTTTCGGAAAAAGTATTCGTGGTTATTCTGGTTTTGGTTGTAATTCTATTCCCAGTTGTTAGCAAAAGGAATGTTGACGCAGTGTTCGCGTCACCATCCATCCATCACATCAAGCTGCCTTCGATATGAGTTGCTGTTGGTGTTTTCAATGAATGTGTCTACCCACGTTTACATTTCGGATTCATTATCACCGTGTGCAGTCAGTCAGTCATATTTGCATTAGACTGACATATCGTACTGGTGCGGTGGTGGTGATGGTGGTGGCGATGAGTCGTTTGTCGGAAACAATGCAAACTAAAACAGAAATTTAAGCTTCTGATGCGTTGCATTTTGAGGTTAATTATTTTTTTTAATCAATGTTAGTTTTGTACATATTTGCAATAACTAGGCAAAGTTATTCGCTGGTGATTTTAGTTTTTAGTTGGTAGTTTAAAAATAATGTTAATCATAATAGTTTATGTAAATATTGCAGTTAATGATAAAAAAATTCGCTTTTATAAACATTGGTCGTATTATCAGTGTTATGTAGTTATGTCTATATAAATAGAGTTATAAGTGAATGTAGGTGGATGTGCTGAATACAAATGTACTATTCGTTGCAGTAGCTGCTTGGGTGCTTCAAAGAGAATCACACCAACCATCTTATTGTGTCCAAAAATTACCCATTCAGACGTGTCAGGATGGATCTGCTTGATCTACAGAGAGAAGTCCAAAGTTATCAAAGGGAACCTCTAGATCAAGTTGCCTATCGAATAGGTTGAAATAATATTCATATTGACGCATATTCATGGGTAATGATAGGTAATGATATATACCAAGCAACGGCTCTTATTGGCTTAAACATGGCGAAGTCTAGACCTATTTTGGGTACCTTCTTCATCTCAATTGTGTACATTGACCTCCCAGCGATGTCACCGGGGGTAGCTATTTTCATCATCCATTGAAATAGTAAGCTTATATGTGCAGCAATTTAACCCATAAGAACTATAAAAATGGGTTGAGACTTTGGGTTAGTTGCCCACACTCGGAAACCCCTCCTACAATGAAAAAGCAACGAAAAATAAAACCAAAACTAAAAGCGAAGTTCTTCCATATCAGTCTTATTTGCATCCATGCTCCGACGGAAGACAAAGAGGAGTAGACCAAAGACATTTTACGAACGCCTAGAAATAGCATATGACCGTTGCCCTGGCCATGACGTTAACATTTTAAGACAAAAACCGGAAGGAAAAATATTATTTGTGGTCCCACGTCTTAAAATCCAACCTCCATGAAGAAACATCCGACAACGACATGAGGTTGATTGACTTCGCGGCAACAAAAAACATGGTAGTTAGCAGCACCAGATTCAAGCATCTCGATATACACAAGGCCACCTGAATATCTCCTGATCAAGCAATGCGAAATCGAATTGATCATGCTGTGATAGACGGAATACATTCATCCAGTGTTTAAGACGTTCGATCGATATGAGAAGCGAATATCGATTCGGATCATTACCTTGTGGTAGCCGAGGTTCGCACCCGTCTTAATATAGCAGGCAATGTGCCATCGAATGTAACACGCAAATTCGACGTCGAAAAGCTGCAAACACAACAGATATCAGAAGCATACTCCGCTCAACTTACCCACCAGCTTGACGAAAGCACTTCTTGTCCCGATAATAATACAGAAGCACAATGGCAAATAATTATCCACTCCCTACAAACTGGAGCAAAAGCAACACTTGGGTACCAAAAACCACCATCAAGAAACCCATCAAGATCAGGAGTGTCGTAATGCTACTGATGTGAAAAACGTATCGTACAGGGAAACCCTGATCCAGACAGCGCGTTGTGGATCTGGAAAGAAGCATTTTAAAAAGCTTCTGGTATCAAATAGTGGCGATGAAGAAGATACCCCAGAACCAATAAGAGATGACGGTATTTGATGTATACCACCTAGTCAAGAGGAGGTCAGAATAGCAATTAATCGGCTGAAGAACGATAAACCAGCAGGAGCCGATGGATTAACACTCGAACTATTTAAGACCGGTGGTCAGATGTTGGTCAGGAGCTTGCACCTAGAAGGAACATTTTCAAAAGCTTCTGGTATCAAATAGCGGCGGTGAAGAAATTACCCAAGAACCAATAAGAGATTATGGCATATATGGTATAACATCTACTCCTGATAAGGTCAGCGTAGCAATTAATCGGCTAATGAATAATAAAGCAGCAGAGGCAGATGGTTTACCAGCCGAACTATTCAAGACCGGTGGTCAGATGCTGGTCAGGAGCATGAACCTACTGATAAGTACAATTTGGGTAGAGGAATGCATGTCCAATGATTGGAACCTCAGTATTCTGCTTCCGTGCACAAAAAGGAGACAAAACGATATGTGCCAACTATAGCGGAATAAGTCTCCTTCCCATCGCATATAAAGTGCTATCCAGCATGCTGTGTGAACGACTGAGGCCTATGGTCAATGATATTATTAGACCATACCAATGCGGCTTCAGGCTTCAAAAATCCACAATTGACCAGATTTTCACTCTGCGCAAGATCCTGGAAAATACCCACGAAAAACACATCGACACATATCAACTATTAGTCGACTATAAAGCCGCATTCGACAGCCCTATCGGTTCGGAGGTGTTTAAAGTCATGTCTATGATCCCTGCAAAATTAATAAGGTTATACAGGATAGCTTTAGCAGCATTAAAGTCGGAAAGGGCCTTTCGGAACCCTTCAATACCGAACGAGGATTCAGACAAGATGACAGTCTGTCGTGTGACCTGTTTAATATTCTGCTGGAAAAGGTCATACGGGATGCAAATGTGAACAGAAATGGCACTGTGTATATTACTCGCCTAAGCCGACGACATCGACATAATGGGTCGAACATTGCGAGTGGTAACAGCCATATTTGAAGGAATTAAAAAGGAGTCTGCCAAAGAAGGGCTATCAGTAAATGGTGAAAAGACCAAGCTTATAGTATCAACGCGCAAGACGTCCAGTAGACTCGGACCAACTGTGGAACTGGAAAACTACAGCTTCAAGGTGCACGACTTTATATACCTAGGTACAGCCATAAACAAAACTAATAGAATCTGCTTTGAAATTCGGAGGAGAATAGTGTTAGCCAACAGATGCTACTATGGTCTGAGTAAGTATCTCAAAAGTATGGTTACCTCTCGCCACACCAAACTCACACTCTACAAGACGCTGATATTACCCGTCCTGTTATATGGATCTGAAGCATGGATACTTGCACAAGCAGATGAAGCAGCTCTTGGAGTGTTTGAGAGAAAAATTCTCAGAAAGATCTATTAGCCGATCTGTTAATATCGACATCAGAAGAACCATGAGCTATACCATCTATTATCGAACATTGACATAGTAAGACGTATCGATATGCAGCGACTACGTTGGTATTTCAAATTGGATGAGATGCGCACAAGACCGACGCGCTTGGAAATCTTTTTTAAGTTCGGTAAATATGTATTGATGTAGTCACTGAAACGCTGAGTGAATACAGAATGAACTCCATCCTCGGAGCTCACCCCCACCCATAGTAGCTGAAAAACGTCAGCGGCCCAGACAAACCAGGATGGTGCAGTCGACTTACTCTGTTTTGACACAAATAATATTATCTTGTGGCCCTCACATCAGACCGCACTTATACAATTGCGCTACCAAGTCTACTAAACCCACTCCAAAAGATCTATGGCTGCAACCTGTGAATGAATCAACCAGTTAGAATAATATACATATAAAACTGCTACAAAAATATAAAATAAGTCCACGCGAAGTCGTATTCAAAATACAACATTTTTAGGAGATTATTTTCTATATTACAATTCTTCAATCATATGTAATCTAGCCTTTGCATTTAGAGTATAGATATACAATACGTTTGTCACAACTATAAGCGTTTCCGTTTTTTCATAAATCCATTATATTTGTTATTTATGTATGTCCACTACAAAACGTCAATATGTTCCGAAAAATTCATTTAGATTTTACATTACATTGTTCGTTAATAATACACTGGGTAAATATTTATTTTTTTGGCTGGACAAGCATCCTACAAAGCCAATGCATCCATTGCATTTATCCACTATAAACCATATATATAGAGAGATGTATTTCAAAGTCCAAAAACCGAAAGCAAGCCAAACACCAATGCCACCGAAAAACCTCATGTAATCCATGTTATTCACATTATTATGGTAAGAGACAGCAAAAGAACCACTATTATGGCAATATTGTGTGTGAGTGTGTGTGCTGGTCGCTGTTGTCGATGTTAAATTGGCTCTAAACATCGCATGTGGACAACATTGCACAGCAACAACTACAACTACTCTGTGGGCACATCCTACCAAACGTTTATTACTTCCAATGTCCCATTTTCAAATAATTACAAAAATAGCATTAAATTTCCACCCACTTGCATCCACTTGGCAATTTAACATCGACTACAACAACGACAACATTCTGAATTCAGTATAATTATTGTTGGTAGTTAAACAAAATTTTATCAAAATGACATTTCATAGTATAACGATGCATATAAAGTGTATTTTTCGGTACATATGTTTGCTTATTTGTTATTTGCATACAAATATAAGATGTGTAGATATGTCGAAATGGAATTTTGTAATTTGAAATGATTTCATTTCATGAAGCGTACAACTTATGTAGGACTTTAATATCAATTCCAACATTTTCACAAAATGTGTTCTTTGTTGTCCACTGTTGAATGCTTGCCTGACCACAGGGTCGTATAATGTATGTTGGTATGCAGATGTTGTTACTTATACGGCATGGTGTGTCGGGATTTCATAATTTATTATTTGAAAATCAAACGAGACTATTTCTTATGGATTTTTTTCTATTAAGTTCGGATGGACTCGGGATTATATATAAAGGAATATATAAATGAAGATTTGTTTTCAGTAGAAAATAAAACGATCGTAGGAAGTCGAGGAATGATTTTCGATTAAAGAGGTTTATACTTTTTTAACAGAAAAAATAGATCATTGATTTTGTGTAAAATTGTAAGGTTTCTAAAATCAAAAAATGGACTACTTTTTGAGTTGAATTAAGCATGTCATTCCGTTCGGTTGTGTAACGCTTGCCTTAAATTAAAATTATGGCATTCATAAGTCAAGACAAGGGCTTTTGTAAATAAAAGCTCTCAAAGTTTAACCATTAACCTTTTTAATTAATAATTTGTTTAACAAACAAATACCAATTGAAGTGGTAAAATACCTATAGTAAATGGTAATATTTAAAATATTTACTTTGTATAAAAAAATTCTAATATTTTTTTTAAATTGTCTTATCACTCACCTTAAGGTTTTGCCCCGCGGACCAAAACTGACTATGAATGTGTTCCCCTAAAACAAATATTTAAAGTTCGATGTTTGATAAAGCACGGTGCCAAACTAAATAACTCATCTGCCCCACGAGTAACGCCCAATCTTCATCCTGCAATTGTGAACACATATTCTACAGGCGTGGATTCCTTGTAGTAGACAAGGTACAGCTACAAACACGCAGCTAATGAGAAAATTTGATGTTCTGAGACAGAAGTAGACTCAAACTAAAATTCTGTGTCAGAAAATGAAGATATGATAAATACAACCATCCTAGAATGTCAAATTAGCGAAGAGGCTGATTCAAGGGCATGGTAAAGCTCATTACACGAAAGTAAAAATTATCTGGGGCTCAAAGGCGAAAATATCCTGAATGAACCGAAGGAACAAAATTGAACAAGAAGCTAATGGCAGAGGTCATCCATATAAACTTACATCGGAGTGAGACGCCAACGCTGGGGTTGATGGAAAGAATAATTAATGGTAATATGCAAATTAGGTTAAAAACAAGGGTCACATATGACACGCGATAAAACCTTACTTTATTTTTCTCCCCAAAAGTTATAAACATTAGAAGCAAGGAAATGACAATATTCGTTAATAGAATTAGAGAGGAGGCATTGGACATAATTATATGTTCAGCAAACTTAATAGACGAACTTCAAGAATGGAGAGTCTCGCAAGAATACTCATTCTCTGCCCGTGAATATATTAGGTTCAAAATCTTACGACCAGCGCCGACAACAAAATTCTTTCGAAACAAGTCCAATACTAACTGTGTGAAATTCGGAAGATTGATCAAAGACAGCCCAACTATGACAGCCTAAACACCTATGACGTAGACACAAGTGTTAAGTCTTTCGAAGAAAGTTGTCCTCTTCGCCAATCTGCGTTCAAAAAATCCTGGATGACTAGGGAGATTCGAAATAAAGGAAAATAGGCTCGAAGACTTTAGAACAGAACTCGCCATAAGAAATCTGCAGTATTCCGGGACAACTTCCACGCTAAAAGGGAGGAATACAACAAAATGATAGCGTAAATGACGGCTCAAAAATATAGAAGTTTATATCAAAAGCCCACACTCAAACCGAAACCATGGTAGATGAGGGGGAAATTCAATAAAGACACCAGAAGCAGCAAGACTTCTCATGAAAGCTCACTTCCCACCGGACACATCGATATCTGATGGAGTAATGGAGCTAAAAGATACGAGGATACACTGGAACTACGATTGATGGTACAGAAACGGACGTAATCAGTACGATAATGAAAGTGAGGGCAGCAGGATTGCAAGGTGTATGAAGATCTTTCAGGATAATAAATCGATTCTGCTATTCAGCAATGAAACATGACTTATGTCTAACATAGGGTTACCAGATTCCGATTCACAAAAAGCTGGACATTATAAACATACCGTCCAACATGAAGTGGACATTCAACACATACTTAAAATCAATCGGAGCCGTTATATTTGACGCCCAAGACACATAAATATTACGAGCTCTACCGTGATTTCAAGGCCATGGCAAAATCAGCATAACATTTTAATCTGATGAAGAGTATTGGGTCTCCGGGAAATATTTTGATGGGTTGGAAACGGTACCTAAGGTAGAGAGTGTAAAAAATATGCATGCAGCGATGGCTACCATGAAATATAGAATAGGAAATATTTCACTGACCATAAATTTTAAATTTAACTGGAAAAATTTATTTTTAGCCAGAAAAACCAGACAATCCTGTCAAGTCCAGTCTGCCTGGCAAGCCTAGTCTAACGCCACCACGCAAAATCACGAAATCGTGGTCGGCCAAAATTGAGATCGATCCAAAAATTAAGGCAAAATAACATTACAATGGAAGATGAAAACCACAATTAATCAAGTAAGATGGCGACTCCTTTTGGAAGCGGTATGTTTCCAAAAAGTGTAAGTGATACTGATACTTCTACATTTCGTCTAACGACTATATCGTGTACTTTCATTCCTGTTCCACCATCCACTTCATGTAATGACAAAACTATCTTAAAACCACTCCAATTCAATATTTCAAGGAAAATTACAAAATTTATTTCCTTGTGTCTGAAGAAGAAAAAATAGCGAAATTAAATTAATGAGACAATTGAATGCATTTCTGCTATAACTTTCTGCCTTCATTGTGCTACATTGTATCTCTTAAAACTTTGCTAATAATTTTATTATAGTACAAAAGTTTGTCTCTTTGTCATTGCTACTGATTAAAAACTTGAGTTTAACTTTGAAATACCAGTAATGATTTCTTTTGACTTTCAGCAGCACAGCAGGGAGAGTATTGCTGGCCAAGTATACGGGATATTGTCGTATCGTCGTATCTCAGTAAATGCATTAGGGTTTGGAAATTGGGCAACATTGTTGCGACCGCAACCAACACCACATGGGATTATTAATAACCAATAGCAACAAAAGTGATTAATAACTTTTTTTCTTTTTGTTGTTGCACAGTATCTGTGGAATAAAATTTTAAAGATATATTTTTGGTAGTATATTTCTTATTATATTTTCTGGAATTTAGTTCGTTCATAGTTGTTGCTGTAGTTGAGGGTAAAATTTTGTTGCTGTTGCAAAATTCCCAAGCACATTCGTTGGGAATCTACATTAGTTATTTTGTTTTAGCAGTCATGACCAACGAACCAGCAAAACAACCAACCAACCCAACCTACCGACCATCTCATATTTTACAATTTGTGGCATGACATTCACCACGGGGTGTATTGAACTTTTCACAAACTTTTGTGTAAATATAATTTTAGCCTTTGGTTGAGGTTGATTATGCTGTTGTTGTTGTTTTTTGTTTTTGTAGTTGTGAATATGCGTTGTATTCGCTTTGGTCGGTGTTACCATAGAAACGTTCAACTCTCATTTATATCTCGGTACTTTTCATTCATTTGATTTGTCAAAATCCACAAAAAAGGGTTGCGTAGTGATAAACTTTTTTGCATTTAAATGGGATTTTTTCAAATAACGGAGAATGTGACCAAAATAAAATGTTGGTTGGTACGGTTTGAAGCAGTTGAAGTAAAATGTTGAAGGGCATTCAGGACAAATGCTGATTACACTAATACAAAAAAAAAAAAAACAAAGTTGTACACATAAACTAATTTAACAATAATTGTGTCTGTTGTTTTAAATATAAATGTATGCAAAATTTTATTGGTGAAGAGTTTGCAGAATGTCGAACATAATTAAAACATAAAATGAATTATGAATAGCAAAAACAATGCATTTATTACAAAATTGTTGTAAATTTTACTGGATAATTACTAGAAACTATTGCTCACCATGACAAATTTCGAGCAGATGGCTATGAAATAATTCATGAAGTTCGGGATAGAGCTAAAAACAACGTCTATAGTTTCCGCGGGGATTGGATGATATTTGGAGGATGAAACGCGCAAAAACTTTATTTTTTATATGTTCTTAATAGATATAAAGGCCCTAATGAACGAAATCGGGCCAATAAAGATCTTTTCATGATAAACGTAAATATTTAGCGGGTCAAATGGACGGTACAATTTGTATGGAAAGTGACAAAATGTTAAATTTTTTGGCATATATGTTCACTCCGGGATGCAATAACCGGAAAAGTTGCCTATGTCTGAATGCGGGAGGGTTGATCTTTAATTAGATCTCAAACTTGGTGGTGCAAGAGGATGGATATGGGAATATACTGAATTTTGTAAAAAGAATGTACCTAAACGTGTGCCTATGTAGGACATCTTCTAACTTGATCTACCTGGAAACGAAGTATAGGTTTACGTAAACTTTTGGCGTTATATCGACTTTCTATAACTGTAGTCTTATGAGGGTATATACACTTTGCTACGGCAAAAATTAGGCTCATCGAAATGTTGGTTTTGATACCCCATTTTCATGGGACCAAATCGGTTTCAGACAAATGTCCGTCCGTTGCACACGCTCGAAGTGAGTAACCGATTTCATCGAAATTTTACACAACGAAAATTTTTTTCGAAACTTGATTTAGTTCGAAGATGTGGAATATCGGTCCACTCCTTCTGGTACCTTCCCCACGAAGTGGTAAAAACTTTACTGAAAATTAATTTTGTGATATCACGAGATTTGGAACAAACTTTGCACAACCTAATATTTTAACCAATACTGTATAATGTATGAAGGTGGGACTTATCGGTGTACTTCTTCTAGTGTCGAACTCCTCAAATTTTAAAAATGGTTTAATCCAATAATCAAGCTGTTGGAATGTCCCATTTGATATAAACTATACAAATCGCCAAACCTAGACTAAGCCCAAAGATTGCAACCATCAGTTAACTCCCTCTGGTACCTCCCCCGCAAAATACTCAAAATTGTACTGAAAATTAATTTATTAATATCATACGAACTGAACTTCTGATTTAAATCAAAATTTGCACAGCCAAATATTTAAAGCAAGTTTGCATAATGTTGGATGTTGGAACTTATCGATCCACTTCGTTTAGTACATCCCGCAAAAATAGACACAATTTTGAACATTTGTAAATCTCATATAAAGTGAAGGGAATATCATCGTAATATTTTTAACAAGCCTAGATCAAGTTGGACGATGAGTCATATCGGTCCTCCCACACAATTTTGAAAATTTGAAAATCCAATATCAAACGAATGGGAATGCCTGATCGTAAAACATATACCAAATCTAGAACAAGTCCGAAGATGGGACCTTTCTGTCCACTCCTTCTAGTAACTCCCCCCAGATGGCCAACTCATTAATAACCAGTGAGCGGAGCAGTATAGTCGGACGGGGCCGACCATATTATACCCTACACAACTTCCACGAAAAACTAACTTTCTGTGGATCTATATATTGTGAGCTTGGGCAATATTTCACGATACTTGAACCATCTGGACCAACTAGAGGCTGACAATTATTACTAATGTTCAGTACACCCCTTCTAATTACCTGTCCAGATTCCCTTCCCATGTGTTGTGAACTTCTTATTCCAATTGGAGCCTATAGATCGACTCGAAAAAATACTGATCGTCACCGAAAATTGTAGGCGTTATCCTTGACCATAACTGGAACTTTATGGAACATTTTAAAGCGATCAGCGCTATATTTCCGCCCTCTAGTGTGGTAAAGGGTTACTAAATAATATTTGAATACATAAGCACCTGTAAATATTTAAGTGTAACTCCCACATCTGAGTACATAATTGGTATCAATTGGTCAACCACAGCCCATGGATATAGCAACAACTTTTCGGGTCTATGTCCTTCAGGGGTAAATCTATACGCTATAGAATACAAATTTTGTAATTTTTCGCACAAAAGTCAGGGTCCGTTTGACCCGCTAAATATTGACCGATCCTTATCAAAACAGGCATGCTTATTCCTTAGCCCCTTTTTATGTAAAAAAATCGCGATGTTTGGGCCACTAGAGCGACCAGAAAAACCGATAAAAATTAAGTATTTGGTCCATTTCATCCCCTAGATATTAACCGATCTTTACCAAAAACAATAGGGGTCTTCAGTGGTCAGAACCCATCCTACATGCAAAATTCGTGAAGATTGGTCCATAACTGTGGCCTGTATCGTGCTTACAAAATATAATGGACAGACGGACAGACGAACACATATGTCTAGATCGACTCAGCTAGTCGAGATATGAAGATCGGTATACTTAAAGGTGGGTCTAGGACCAATATTTCGCGGCGTTACAAAGTCTTGGGGCTCCAAAAAGCTATAATATGATAAGCTGATAACATAGTTGTGTATGGTATAAAAACAACAAACAGTTATTTTTTACCATAAAAACAGGGTTTCGTGATTTTTTTACAAACAATTTAGCAAACATGGTTAGCAATTTTTTTTCATCAAGATATCACACCTTAAACTACATTCAGATTTTTTTTAGATTTATTCTTCCAACTATATATTTTTTACTCATGTGCCGTGTCTAAAAAATATTTTTAAAGTAAACATTAATTTGAAACTTACCTTTTCAATTGTTTTCGTAAACTCACATCAAATTATTCTGTAACAGCGTGGAGGACATAACGTTTAGCATTTCTGAAAGAGAAAAATCATTAAATTATCATCATTTGCTTCATAATTGCATATTGAATTATAATTGTGTATTTATGGTCTGCCGCTCAGACAGGTTCAGACAAAATATTATTTAATACCAAGAGGCTTAGATAGGTCTAAAAAACTATTTTGAAATATTGAGGTGACATATAGGCCTTCAACACGCGTAGGCCTTCGCATGAATCCAGAGGCTCGGATAAAAAACCACAAATCCTGATGAATAACATATGCCTTAAACTGTTTTAATTAAAAAAATTAGGTAAAAAACAAATATATGGGCAATATTGCCAATTTTTTAATATTCCATTTTCAAAAAATCAGCTTTTTTGTTTTTGTGGCACATCAATGATTTTTGGTACACATATGGAGAAAAATGTTCTGACTCCGAAACCGTTCGCGATCAAATTTTTGGTTGATGCGCGCAAAAGTTATCGAGGTTTTAATTTCA
>NW_026879311.1:0-26502 GCF_032173495.1 Musca vetustissima
TGCATTTAATTGAAACTAATTGAAAACAAGTTGCAACAAACAAATAAACAGACAAAGTAGTAATATTTTATACAGAAGGAAATTACAAATAAATGAGCGAAAAAAATCACAATAATATTGCCAATCACAGTACAATGCACATTCACAAACCCACACACTTATACATATGAAATTCAGCATCAGCTGTATACTCTTCAATATCTCTAACCCACACACATACACAAAAGTGCATATATATATAAATATGTATATGTAAGGGGTTAAAGTATGTCCATGTACATGGGCAAAAAAAAATTTAGGTCATCGGAACACAAAAATCAAGGTCAACACACATTTTCAATGTATTCCGTGTTTGTGTAGTCGTGCGGTATATATGTATACATATATATTTATATACATGCACACCGATACAACAACTGCAAGTGCAAAGATTCTTGTTTTTGAGTTCATGTGTACTTAATGCAGTTGTTGTGCTGTTCGAATACAAAAATATGTTGCACATTCACATATATATACACAAGTAGTATATATACTTAAATACATGGTTCAAAATACGTTGAAGAAGAAGAATCAGAAGTGGTATAAAACATAATTCACAGATGTTGCAGTTTGTGTTCAAAAGTTCTTAAATATATATATATATCTATATATATATATATGTATATATAAAAGTATTTAAAGTGAATTCAATCCCACGTTTTCGTGTGTTGCATTTTTTTCTGAGAAAAGATATTTGATTGTGGTATTTTATAGTGGTTTATTTTTGGAACTCGAAGGATGTGCGATGAATGTGTGGGAGATTCTTAAGAAATCCTAATTCCTCTATTTTTTATGGCGGCTTGGATATGTCTACGAGGTGATATCTGGCAGCCAAATATAAATGGGCATCGCCCCCAAATATTAATTCTGACCCACTTTAAATGTATATTGTAAACTCGAAAATTCGTGACAATCGAACTATAGTTATAACTTGTGTGTATTTACTGACATAAGACTACGGTTCTTTCCTTCTCGGATCTCTGCTTTCTGGCCTGGATTTTTTGAGAAATAAGTTTGAGGCCTTACTATATATGTGAATTAAAAAATATTCTTGAGGATCTAATAAAGGCGTGGCTTAAAAAAAAATTAAGGCTCCACCAAAGTGGTGGACTTTTTAAAAATTATTTTTGAGCCTTTAAAAAAAATCCAGCACTTTGTTAAGGCTCAAAATTATTTTTAAAAATATACACGCATGTGGTAAAGCGTCAAAAATAATATTTAAAAAACCCTCGCAGTTGATTCGGCCTCCAAAATAATTTCTTAAAAAAATATTTTTTAAGACTGCATCAAAGACATGGATTTTTAAGAAATTATTTTGGAGGCCGATTCAACTGCGAGGGGGTTTTAAATATTATTTTTGATGCTTTACCATATGCGTATATCTTTTTAAAAATATTTTTGAGCCTTAACAAAGGGCAGGATTTTTTTACAAATATTTTGAGGCTCAATCATGGGCGTGGATTTTTAAAATAAAATTATTTTCGGCGAATCAACAAAAGCGTGGATTAAGAAAATGTTTGAGATCTTAAGCCTTCATTAAAGGTATCAATCAACCAACACGGACATTTATTTAATACAACATTTTAACAAAATTCTAATAATTTTGAGAAAGTTTTCCTATCAGATAGTGCTCAGAATTTTCAAATATAGGTTGCTACTGTTTCTAGGTGTTAAATATTATAACTTGATTATATCGGTATATTGGTATACCTCCATAAAACGGTACCGCCATATTTCGAGCTTTCAAGAAATAAAATGTTCAACATAGGCCCAAGTTTTAACGTACCACCCATATAAAAGTCCCCTGTAGGTAGTCCTAGGAGTATTTTCTTATCTAATTAACTTTGGTATTCCAAATTTTTAGTGCGCACAAAACTTCTTCTCAGGTTCCGAAGGTTTTTTTCTGCAGCAAAAATTCTTCAGTGCCAGTAGACTACTTTTTTCTGTAGAAAAAAATTTCAGTAGCTGAAAAGAAGTATTGTACCCTCGAAGAATCGGAAAGTTGAAAGTAACTTAGTTTTTGGCCATAGGACTTAAAGAAATTATAATAGAATTTTCCTTTGGATTGTAAATAGTTCCAAGGACCTGAGGTTTATATTCAAATAGTCCTCAGAATCAATTAATATTTTTTTCAGTAGAAAATGTAGTCCTCAGACAATTTTTTATAGGTCCTGGTAATTTTTGTATTGACCATAAAAATCTCGGAGACATTTTTTTATAGATTCTTCAGAGGATTACTTTTTTTTATAGCAAAAAAAAAAACATTTTCTAATAGAAAAAATCCTGAGAAATTATTTTTAGAAGAAAAAGATATCCTCTGGAACTGAGGAATTATTTTCTATAGAATAAAGTAGTCCTCAGGACATGAGTAATTTTTTCTATAGAAAAAATTAGTCCTCAGTGACTGAGGATTTTTTTTCTATAGAAAAAATTAGTCCTAAGGACCTAAGGATTTTTTTCTATAGAAAAATATAGTTCTCAGTCTTCAGGATCTGACGATTTTTTTTTCTATAGAAGAAAATAGTCCTCAGTATGTGAGGATTTTTTTCTATAGCAAAAAGTAATCCTCAGGGCCTGTAGAATTTTTTTCTATAGCAAAAAATTAGTCCTAAGGACGTGAGGAATTTTTTTCTATAGAAAAAAGTCGTCTTCAGGATCTGAGGATTTTTTCTGTAGACGAAAATAGTCCTCAGTACGTGAGGATTTTTTTCTATAAAAAAAGTAGCCCTCCGGACCTGAGGAATTTTTTTCTATAGGAAAAAGTAATCCTCAGGACCTGTAGAATTTGTTTCTATAGAAAAAAGTAGTCTTCAGGATTCAGGAGGAATTTTTTTATAGCAAAAAGTATTCCTCAGGATCTGAGGTTTTTTTTTCTAAAAAAAAAGTAGCCCTCAGGACTTGAGGAATTTTTTTCTATAGCAAAAAGTAATCTTCAGGACCTGTGGAAAAAGTAAAAAGTAATCCTTAGGAACTGAAGAAATTTTTTTCTACAGAAAAAAGTAGTACTCAGGAGATGAGGAAAATTTTTTCTATATAAAAAAGGAGTCCTCAGGACCTGAGGAAAATTTTTTCTATAGAAAAAAGTAGTCCTCAGGACGTGAGGCACTTTTTATATAGCGAAAAGTAGTCCCCAGGATCTGATGTTTTTTTTTCTACAGAAAAAAAGGTAGTCCCTGAAAATCTTTTTAAAGAAAACTGTAGTCCTTAAACCCTAAGGAATTTTTTCTATAGAAAAAGTAGTCCTGAGGATGACAGAAAAAAAGTAGTCCTCATGCCTCAGAACCGGAGGGCTACTTTTTTCTATAGATTAAAATTCCTCAGGTCGTCAGAACTACCATTCCTATAAAAAAAAGGAAGAATTTTCTTCTGTAGAAAAAGATTTCTCAAAATTTTTTATCTAAGGAAAAGAAGTAATCCTCTTGTTTTGAAAATATTTTCTATAGAAAAATTTAGTTTTTATAGTCTATAGTTCTGAGGAATTTTTTTCTGTAAAAAAGGTAGTTCCGAAAATTAATAAAGAAGTCATAAGGAATGTTTTCTATAGAAAAAAATTAGTTCTGAGGATTATTTTCTATAATAAAGTTTCAGGTCATGAGATTTTGTATTGAAAAAATATGTTCAGGTCCTGAGAATTTTTCATATAGAAAAATCGTCCTCAGATCCTGAGATTTTTTTTCTAAAGAAAAAAAGTGCTGGGGTTTTAAGACTGTTTTTACTTAGGAAAATAGATCTCTGTTCCTGATGACTTTTATAAATGAAAGTATTTTTGAGGATCTTTTTCTATAGCAAATATTTCCCATGCCCTGAGGCTTTTTTGATAAACTGTTCCCAATCATTTGTTTGTTATTACCCTCATAAAAAACTGACCCACTTTAATATACGATGATAGGCAATTTATGCTGCTGTTATACATCCCTCTACCGAATTTATACATATATACTTGGAAAAAGGACACTTTATTTATAGAATTACAGCATACTTAAATGCAAACAACAATTTCTCTTTTTGCTCCTGGATCATTTATCTTAAATAAAAAAAAAACAGAAAGTGTGTTTGTGTGTGTGAGTGGGTAAAATAAAATAATATTGCGTCGCAAAACCTACAAATACGTGTGCTTCTGTGTGCGAATGTGTATGTGTTTGTAGGTGCCTTTGAGGAAGGATATAATTGCAAGAATCTGTTTCTAAGATGCTGTAGGCAACCACCACATGTTTGTTGATGGCAGAGGGTGTAGAGTAGGGTAGGTTCTTCGTGATAGCTTTAATCTAAGTTGTTATATGAATAAATACAATATGTTTGTTTAGATGAACATACACTTGTGTGTGTGTGTGTGCACTTATATACCTATGTACACATGAGTGTATGTGTTTTATATATACCCTACCTATTTATTTATGTACTTCATATAACAAAATGGAATTAAAAAAATAATAATAATGGTTATAAAAGTTTATAACAACCTACCGCATATCTCCATGACATTTTGCTAAAGTTTTTTTTCTTCGGCTTCTTGGCTGAGAGAGTGAGTGTGTGTTGTATGTAGTTGTTGCTGTTGTTGTTATTATTAGTTGCTAATGACTCTAGGAGAAGTTTCCTGTTTTATTGGTTTTCCTTGGCTGCGAATTGTTCAGTTTTTTTGTGTGTTTTTTTTTTGTTTTGAAAGATAAAGTTTTGATTTATGGCTGCGTTGTCAGGACCTCGTCGATTTATCCTTGTGGTAGGTTTCAATGGTTGTTTGGCTGGCTTGGCTTGGCTGGGCAGCTATGCTTGCTTGGTTTGGTTCGGTTGTCCTTGGTAATGGCAATTGTTGATACAACTACAAGACGACTGCAATTTCTGGCAATCGAATTCGAGGGAATAAAAAACGCGCAATTTCTCTACTTTTCGTTGTATGGCGGAATTGAAAATTTTTCGTTTTTTGTTTTTTTTTTTTTTTTTTTTTGAGGATTTATTGTTTAATGCACTTTATGTCGTTTATTGTGGTTGTTTAGGGTTTTTTGGTTTTCTTATAGAAAATGTAGAAAAATTCTTTTTATCAAAATTTAGTTTCAGTTCGTTTTTTGAAAATTGATTTCTTTGATTGTTTTCTATCACTAATTATTTATTTATTTTTCATTTGTATATTTTGCGACTTTGGCTTAAAGCGAACAAAAAATCTTTATTTGGAAAATTGGCAAATTATTTCAAGAACTGAAAATTTTCGTAAAAATTCTTTCTTTTTGTCGTTAAAATCAAAAAATCAACAAAATTTTTGAATCTTTATTGGCAAAATAAATGGGAAATAAATTAATTGAATTGAAATTTTTTATTTCGATTACAGTTTGCTCGATTTCGCCTCGTTCTCTCTCGCTCGGTGTCAGCTTATGATTGTTTTGTTAAAATTCGCGTGGCGTTCTTTTTGCGACTAACTGATTTACTTGGCCGCTGTCTACAACATAGGGTTAGCTATCATTTCGTTTGATTTGATTTGTTTCGTTGCAGCTCAGTTCTCTGTCGCGTTGCTATTCGAATCTGCTGCCGTTGTATTTTCACTAAGCTTTTCGCCTATTAAAGTTTTCCACGCAAATGCTCTCTTTTATTATTACTCACTCTCTCTCTCTCTCTCTCTCTCTCTGTCGCCTATTGTGTGTATGTCTCTCTTACGTTTTTCATCTTCCTCTTTATTTAGTCACAGTTTATGTTTCATTTAGTATTTTGCATTTTAACATTTTTAATATATACTACTCAGTGAATAGACAGTGAACACTCACACTAGGT
Organism: Musca vetustissima; assembly: GCF_032173495.1. Classification (NCBI taxonomy): domain Eukaryota; kingdom Metazoa; phylum Arthropoda; class Insecta; order Diptera; family Muscidae; genus Musca; species Musca vetustissima. Next base: position 5,797 of record NW_026879311.1, read on the forward strand.
GCCTCCCTACACAGTCACACACACATATATACTTGGGACAGCTAAAACAAATTGCTTTTAAATGTGACGTAGTTTGTTTATAAGCTTTGTCAACAAAATTGAGACACTCTACAGCAAAGCTTGAGATTATAAATTTCATCAGGGTCTGAGGACTTTTTGTCCTAACCATTTAGCCCTCAGGGCCTGATGCTACAAAAAATAGTTCACATATACTAAAACTCCGTCTATAAAAAGTCGACATCAAACCCTGAGAATTTTTGGTATTGAAATAAATATTCTTCAGATCCCCGTTCTGAAAATATTGTTCTATAAATTTGTCCTGAGATCCGGAGGACACACGATTACGATTAAGAAGAAAATTTGCATAGCGATACAAATTCCTCCCAGAATGACGTGTATTTTGTTTAATTTCATCACAATGGTACACCAAATACCCAAAAGTATGTCTGATTGCAAAGGATTTTTCTTACAGAAAAAGTAATGGTGGCAGAACTAAAAAACTTTCCTCAAGATAAAAAAAAAATATTTCTAGAGGAATATATTTTCCACATGTAAAATCCACAGATCCTCAGGATTATTTTTTCTATAGAAAAAAATCCTCTAATCTTGAGGATGTTTTTGTTTTTGTATAGTAACAAATAATTAAGGATTTGTTTATTGAAATTGTATTTCTAAAGAAATAGTCGTAAGGATCTAAGTTTTATTCATATAAAAAGAACCTGCAAAAAGTTTTTCAAAAGAACAAAGGAAAGAACTGAATTATGTGTTTCTTTCGAACCTACATTAGTGTCTGTAGTTCGGTATATAATTTTCTAAGAACATAAACATAAACGTGGACCAAGCCGACAAATTTTGTACATATTGAGAACTCTTTATCCCAAATGACAGTCAATTTAATTGTAACATGTGGATAATAAATAAAAAATTATCTTAAATTGGGAGGTACAATTGTATGGGGTCTATATCAATAACATGGACCATACCAGTTGTTGTTTTGATATAAAAAATACGTGAGCCAAAATTTGGCAACCTATGTCGATTTTATAACAGAAACCCGACATTTTAAAGTTCTGCCGGGTAGAACATAACCACTGTTTTACTTTCCTTTCGATGTGATAAAATCCCCAGCCCTGATTTTTAAACTGTTTGTACTATTTTTTTTTTCTTTTGTAGTCAGGTGTTACATTTTCTTCTGACAGTTTTTCATCTGGGCATTGCCCCCGATCGATTTTCTATATTTTGATGTTGTAATCACACTATCTTCTGAAGGAATTAAGATAGGGTGCTGAAAAGGTTTGTCTTTTGTCTGCAGGCAGGTCAAGTTCGATAATGGGATATATTGGTCCACGTTTAGGCATAGCTCCCATATAAGGGTTCCCTCCCCCAATATTTGGTATTTTGGGGTTCTTGAGTGCGTTTTCAACCGAATTCGCCGACATTTGGTACATTGGGTTCTTATTGGGTACTAAATTTCTCCACGATAAATTATAAATATAGGTCCACTTTTTTCTGCTGGCAAAAGGCAAAAGGAATCGAGAATAAGCATAGAATTACTTTTTGAGTCGATATACGCATGTCCGTCCGTCCATGTATTTTTGTGAAAAAAATACCAGTCGCATTTATCATCCGATTTGGATGAAATTTGACACAGTTCACTTATTTGACACAAGGACGAACCCTATTGAAATTTGGGGAAATCGTTTTGGATATAGATATAGCTCCCATATATAGTTTCGTCCGATTTTATGTAAATGATGCACCAAACTCCCAATATTTGTCCGATTGAGACAAAATTTTGCACAGCGCACTGAAACAGGTCCATACTTACGTATGCGAACTTCTGTTGGAAACGGTTCTGATTACATATAGCTCCCATATATAGTTTCGTCCGATTTTAAGCGAATGATACACCATACTCCTAATATTTGTCAGATTGGGACAAAATTTTGCAGAGAGTACTGAATTATGTACAGACTTATGTCTGCGAAGTTTTCTTAAAATCGGTTCAAATTTAGATATAGCTCCCAAATATAGGTTCGACCGATTTTTTGTGAATAATACACCAAACTCCCAATATTTGTCCGATTAGGACAAAATTTTGCACAGAGCTCTGAATTAGATCAAGACTGATGTCTGCAAAGTGTTGTTAAAATCGGTTCATATATATATATATATATATATTAATAGTTTCGCCCTTATGTGATTAAGACACAAAACTCCCAATATTTGTCCGATTGAGCAAAATTTTGCATAGCGAATGCAATTGAGGAAAAAATGATGTGTGATAAGGTTTGTAGGAATCGGTAAAAGACTAGAACGTAAGGTTCGATAATGAACTATATATACTACAGCCCGTGTTTAGGCCTAGACCCTGTGCGGAAGGTACCTGAAGGAGTGGTCCGATATTCCCCATCTTCAAGTTTGGAAGAAATAATAGGATGGGCAAAGTTTGGATGAAATCCAAATTTTCTGAATGGATTTGGTCCAGAGAACAAGGGGTTACAACGTGTGAACGTGTATACACCCTCATTAGCCATAAGACTAATAGCCATAATAGCCATTAAAAATTTCTGAAATTTTTATTATGGTTTACATAATCGGTATGTAGAAATGTAGCTATATGTCCACATTTTCAGTATGTTCCCTATATTAATATTTTGAATATTGGTCAAACTGTAACTTTTTACATTCCATCAGGCTAAAATAGAGTGAGTGTGCATTGTTTTATTAAAAATTGTAATTTTGAAAAAAAAATGTCATGTTCAATACATTTTAAGGGTCCAGAGTTGACCATCAAAAATGCTGCTGTGTGCCAGAAACTTTTTCACCGTAATATTTATTTCAAACTAAGATCAAGTACGAGGATGGTTGATGTCGATCCACTCCTTCTGGTACGTCCTCCCCAAAATGGTAAACATTATGCTGATAATTAATTTTATAATATCATCGGACTATTTTAACCATGACTGTAAAATGTTAAAATAATGGGCTTATCGGACCACACCTCCTAGTAGCTCCCCCACAAACGGTAAACATTTTGAAAACATGTGCATCTCATAGCAGACGAAAGGAATAATAAAACCTGCGTGTAATTCCGTAGATCTCCGCAGACCATAGACTGAGGATATATACATATTTGTCGGTGACACCGACTGACACTTTTTTACCTGTTAGTATGAAAGAATACCAAATATATATTTCTACAGCCAATTTGATTGAAAACATTTTCCAATACAGAACAAGGCCATATGTCACCTGATGATTACCATTGAAAATCTTTTTATCTTTTGGCTAATGAACTCAAACATCAAATCTATTATTTTCCGATCATAAAATGTTAACACATCCAATGACAATGAAATGATTCATAGCCACCATCAACGGTCGTTGTTGATCAACACAAATACGTAAAAAAATATTCTATTTACTTTGATGGCTACCGAATCTGGGAATTATTTGCTATGATTTCCTTTTATGAATATTCAGAGGTCGAACAACGCTTGGCGTCTTTCTCCTACGTTGTATACCAAAGTGCAGTGCCGTGTCGCACGTGTTACAGCTTTCGTTTATCAACAAGAAATTCTGCAAGCTTTTCATATTCTCTCGTACTCTCACCCACCCCAACAAAAGTGACGAACATATGGAATGAAAAGCTTTCAAACGTTTTTTTTTTTTTTTTTTTGCAAACAAACAAAATTGTTTAGCTGCTGATGATGATGCTGCTTCTTCTTCTCGTTCGGTCGTCGTTCGTTCGTTTGCTCGTTGATGTTTGTGGTCTTACAAAAATGTGGGCGTCGTAATCCATAATGGATTTCGCTTGGTTGCTCATACGTCACAGTGGACAAGGTTGTTTATTTACTTTCTACCTTTTGTGTCTAAATGACTGGCTAGGTGGGCCAGATGAGAGTGTGTGTGAGCTTGACTGAGTATTACTACACTTTTCCGCTCATTTGTGGACGGACAGTTGTTGTCTTTGTTTGTTCGTTCGTTTGGGCAAAATGATGCAAAATACTCATCATGCCACTCGCAATTTGTCAACCTTTATATTTAGCATCAGATATTTGTTATGAATTATGTTTTGTTTTGATTTCTTTTTCTTATACGTCGTTGAGTGTGCCTGTGTGTGTGTGTTCTTCAAAAAAGTATTTAAATTTGAAATTCTTGTAAAAATGTTCATTACCACTTCTCTGTTTGTTTTCGTTTTTAATTTATGGAATTTATTTCATGGCCATCATCAATTTGTTGTCCATTTCTCTAGAAAAAATGAATGTCGAGCAGAGAATGTTGCGCTTGGCCTCAATTTACATAGAGGCTGAGTGAGGCTGCTGCTTGCTGTTACTGTCGTTATGTGTTCTCGCTGTTGTTGTTGTTGTATTCTCTGGCATGTGACTTGCCAAAATATTTTTTATACATCTTCTTCTTCTTCTGCTGCTGCTACTGAATTTATTGATTTACATACGACATGTTGCGAAAATGGCGACACCAAGTTGTGCCACTGACATTGTTTTTCTTGTTCTTCTTTGTCTTCATCTTTTGCTATCGTCGACATTCCTGCTCAACATCACCGAGTGAGTGAGGGTCTTTGGCATGAGTTCGTGTTTAAATTGCGACCATATATTATGGGTGTGCGTGTATGTGTGCAAGTGTGTTGTGACGATAATGAGAAGTTCAAGTATGATTATGTCTCCATAAATATGACGCCATGATAATTACATCTGTTGTAAATGCATACAGTAATGGCCAATGGAAAAAGTACAGCATTCAATACGCTCGCCACTGTAAGATGAATAGATTTTTTCATTCTACCTGAAAAAAGTAGTCGGAGACCCAATGAAGTATAATATACTTCACAAAGAGACCCCTCTAAATCAATATATTATATTGATTTAGAGGGGTCTATTTGTCTGTCTATATATAATTTAACATGCTCCTAGAATGTTTGTTATTAAAAACGATATAATTTTGGAAAAGTCACTTACGGCACTGAGATTAATTTTCCGATGTGACTAAAATTTTGAATTTTGGATTCTCCGGATACTTAAAATAAAAGCCCACATTATTTTACTCATTTCTTATTTAACGGTTTCACCCTTTTTGTACACCCTCCACCATAAGGTGAAATTTGTCATCCCATCTGTTGAAGTTTTACACATACTAGGAATTAGCGAATATTTGGGATTATCATTATATGAGGGACTATGCCTAATTAATGATAGCTCAAATACGAACCCAATATTTTAGTTTTGTATCTTAATACTTTCCTTCAGGAGGTATCATTACATGGGGGAGATGATATACAGTGGTGGTCATAGAATTAAAACATTTACTGTGGTAAACATTTTTTGATCAGCCCTACATTCGTTTGAAGTATTTTTGAAAATTTTTTAATTCAGAACACTTCGATATACTGCACTTAAGAGATTTAGTGTGAAAATGGAAAATTATTGCATGCAATTTTTCCATAAATAACGGTTTTTATGAAAATACATCGACTTTGAAGTGGCCATATAATTAAAACATTGTGTAATTTTTTACTTTACTGCATTTTTTGAAAATACTTTTTAAAAAAGCTCTTTAATTTAGTTAAATTATGTAAACTAAGCACCGATAAAATCATTTACTGATAAAAATTTTTGAAAAAATCTGTAAAATCTATCAAAATTGCCAAAAAATTGTACAGTACACCTTACATTCAGAAAATAACCCTTATTATAGAAAATAAAGTTCCGAATGCACCAGAAATTTCTAGAATTAGTAGAAAACAATAAATAATTCTCAAAATAAATAAATATTTGAAATAAAAACTCCAAAAATTGGAATTAACCTAAAGGAACGATTCAATTTCGATAGCCTTCATTGAAGAAGGCCGGAATATTTTTGCAGTATGTGAGGAAATATCGATTGATATTGGCATTTATTATATCAAATCAATTGTTCGAGTAGTACAGAATATATTTTATCAAAAAATATACCAGTCACAACAGAAAGAATAGAGATCAACGACTATGTTGACGAGTAAAAGTTTCTGCCACACTGCAGCATTTTTGATGCTCAACACAAGACTTTAAATATTTGTCAAATTGTAAAATGTTTCTTTCTTTTAGGCTAAAATAGATTAAATGGGCATTATTCTATTTAAAAAATATTATTTTGGAAAAATATTGTCATGTTCAATAGATTTTAAGGGTCAAGAGTGAACCATCAAACATGCTGCTGTGTACCAGAAACTTTTACTCGTCAACATAGTCGTTGATCTCTATTCTTTCTGTTGTGACTGGTATATTTTTTGATAAAATATATTCTGTACTACTCGAACAATTGATTTGATATAATAAATGCCAATATCAATCGATATTTCCTCACATACTGCAAAAATATTCCGGCCTTCTTCAATGAAGGCTATCGAAATTGAATCGTTCCTTTAGGTTAATTCCAATTTTTGGAGTTTTTATTTCAAATATTTATTTATTTTGAGAATTATTTATTGTTTTCTACTAATTCTAGAAATTTCTGGTGCATTCGGAACTTTATTTTCTATAATAAGGGTTATTTTCTGAATGTAAGGTGTACTGTACAAATTTTTGGCAATTTTGATAGATTTTACAGATTTTTTCAAAAATGTTTATCAGTAAATGATTTTATCGGTGCTTAGTTTACATAATTTAACTATATTAAAGAGCTTTTTTAAAAAATATTTTCGAAAAATGCAGTAAAGTAAAAAATTACACAATGTTTTAATTATATGGCCACTTCAAAGTCGATGTATTTTCATTAAAACCGTTATTTATGGAAAAATTGCATGCAATAATTTTCCATTTTCACACTAAATCTCTTAAGTGCAGTATATCGAAGTGTTCTGAATTAAAAAATTTTCAAAAATACTTCAAACGAATCGAGGGCTGATCAAAAAATGTTTACCACAGTAAATGTTTTAATTCTGTGACCACCACTGTATTTCATTATCGCCAGGTTCGAGTTTATTTTTTATCAAGATATCCTTAGAAGGATATCCTTATCCTTAGACATCTGTTGTAATCATTCAACAGATGGCTAAATCGTCTTAGAATTCCATACTTTGTAGGGTAAGGAAAGTAGTAACGTCGGACTGGGTCGACTATATGATACCTTTTACCTCTTTGGGTATATTCCACATATGTCGCCTTTTCTAAAGAACATTGACAAGAAATTAAACGAACTTTAATATGTGATCTTTATGCCTTTCTGAAACCTATGCTAAATTTCATTTCAGTCGGGCAAGTTTAGAGCCGTTTGCGTACAATGGGATAAATTTATGTAAATCGATTTAGAGCAAACTTCACGCTATTCAGTAGGCCGCACTCTTCAAAATTTAATCTCAATCAGACACCCGTTTGAAATATATATGAAAGCTATGTCTGCATCTGCACCAATTTCAACAAAACGCAATAACGTTATTCTGGTATCAATTCGACACGTTATGCAAAATTTCGTGTCATTCGGTACACCATTTACCTAAAATCCAACAAACATATATGTATATGGGAGCTATATGTAACTCTGAACCGATTTCAACGAAACTTGGCAAAGATTAATTTATATTAACTTCAGTATGAATGTTTTGCTGCAAAGTTAAATTTTTTGTTGTACATCCTCAAATTTCTGTGCTCATATAATTAAGTAATTGTTTTTGTAAGTCGTTGCTTTTGTAGAAATACATATTTTTATAACGGTATTCAATCGCTGAGTCTTTTTAATCACCATTTCGTGACAAAAAAAACATTTTTAAGTTCAATTTCATCAAGGTACTTAGTAAAATGGGTAAGAAACAAAGCTCAACTCCTTGCGAAAGGAAAATAATATGGAATGCCTCGAAAAACACGGAAATATCGCTAAGATCACCCGAATTTTGAACTTTTTATTTCAAAAAACATGGAACTTTTGAGAATTTGCCTCGTAAAAAGCCGAGAAAAACAACGCCAGCTGATGATAGGCGCTGTGTTAATTTGAGTAAAGCCGTAGATGTGAGATTACAGAAATTAGAGCACAAATGGAAGAGAATTATGGAGTAAATATCTCTGCACAAACAGTCCGTGGTCGTTTGCAAGAAAATTCGTTGAATGGAAGAATTGCACGACGTAAACCCAATGTGTCAAAAAGAAATATTGCAAAAAGACAGCCCATTGCTAAGCAACACCTCCATAAGCGACCCGAATTCTGAAATTTAATTGTTTGGAGCGATGAATCTAAGTTCAATGTGTTCGGAAATGATGGTAGACCTTATGTGAGTCGTCCTCCTTTACAGGAATTAAATCCACGTTACACAAAGAAAACAGTTAAACACGGGAGTTCTTCTGTGATGGTATGGGGATGCTTCACGGCATCAGGCGTGGGTCCAATTGTCCAAATAGAGGGAAAATGACAGGTTTTATGTACAGAGATATCTTAGAAGAACACATTTTAAATGATTATGCTGATGATTTACCGTTGGCCTGGATATTTCAGCAGGACAACGACCCCAAACACTGCTCAAAAGTAGTGAAGGACTGGATTGCGACCAATCATATTAAAATGCTAGAGTGGCCAGCCCAAAGCCCGGACCTAAACCCCATTGAAAACCTTTGGGGTATCATAAAAAGAGCTTTCTCAGTTAAAACGCCAGCAAACAGAGCATCCTTGTGGGAAATTATAAAGACGAATGGTATAAAATAACCCCAGAGCAATGTTCCAAACTCGTCAGTTCTATGAACAAGAGATGTGCAGAAGTCATCCTACAAAAAGGATTTCCAACTAAATATTAACGTAATTTTAGTTCATAATGTGAACATTTTAAAAATAATAACAATTAACCTATTTACGTCCTAGTGACTTAATCATATGAGCAGCTTAAAGTGAAGTTAATGGATTTTTTGTCAATTATGTTTATTTTATGTTATACAACGTTGAAATTGATATAATAAGGGATTTACATGAGGACTACCCTAAAAGGGTGCGCACAATAACCACAAAATACCTAAAATTGGAGGGTATCCTTATATGGGGGCTACCTGAAAAAATAAACCCATATATATTATGGAGAGATTTGGTACCAACTGAAAATTGGGGGTGTCGTTTTATAGAGGACATAAATGGACATATATTTATATTTTTTAGTGGAGAAACCCAAAACCAATACGAACCCAATGTGAAAAATGTTAGCGAATTCGGTAGAAAAACGTGCTCAAGAATTCCAAAATACCGAAAAATTGGAGGTACCCTTGTATGGGAGCTATGCTTAATCGTGAACCGATATATCTCATTATATATACTTTAGAGGGTCGGAAATGATTATTTCGATGGGGGGTATAAAAATACCGAAATTGGTCGGGACCATTATATGTGGGCTGTATCAAAACATAGACATATATTGCTAATTTTCTGCATAATTGTATGCCAGGCCTTCTAATTTCGAAAACTGAGTGGTACCGAAATATGGTAGTTATACCAGAATGTGGGCCGAGGAGTCATAGCATTGTCAAAGCTTTATGTTATTTATTGCGACCACTATATTAATTTATACACACGGATGGACAGTACTAGTAATTGTTTATGGACTAACTTTCCTTACTAATGTCCAAAGAGGAGACGGATTTGAACACTACAGCGAGGGCATCTTTATATTAACTTCTCAATCGGTATACAATTTTATGTCGATTTAATGATGCCCGTCTATTAAAATGACGTACTACTCGCAGCATTTCAGATATATAGAATGTTTGGAAATTGGATATATCGGTTCAGAAGATATCATATCGCTGCAAGACAGGCATAACTTAAAAACGATTTTGAGAAAATGCGTTTTATGTTTTCAGTTTACTCACACTTTATATGGGACAGAGGAACTTCTACATTTTCTCAATTACAATGTGTAAAAGATATTCACATGAATTTTTTACACAACATGAGGGGTATTATAGCGAACAATCGTGCCTCATTAACTCAAAAATCACGTTTTTTGAGTTATGCCACTCTTGCATACAAATATATAACTTGACAATTTTAGCTTCTCTCTAAAATACAAATATCTGATATACATTTTAAGATATATCATTCCCACTCAATTCTGTAAAATAAAAATAAATTTTACCAAAAAAATAAAATAAAATCAATTAAATCTGAAATTTTCAAATTTGAATATTTTTCGCCAATCTTATAATAATGGCATCAAATTCATTGGTATTCGTTCACAAAAATATTTTTAAATTATTTAACACAATTCAGTCATTAATTTCTCAATTGAATAGCAGCGAATCGCAGACAGATGACGCACATCCGTTGTATTCAAATTTGCTGGGGAATCGAATTTAAAAACAAAAATTGTTTTATAATTGGTTAGAATCATTTATGTGATCAGACAATTCACAAGCTATTTGTGAAAGAAATATATTTATTTCTTAAATTTAAATTGCTACCATAAAGGGGAAATATGAGATTTGCCAGATGTTTAATTCCGTTTTCAATATTTGAATTCGTTGAAATCATTATACGGTAGAGTTAAATATTTTTATATATAAATGTATATTTATTTAGCTATAATGATAATGGTCATACACATTGTGTTTCATACTCTATAAAGTGATGGAAAAACTATTTAAATTTAAAAAATCAATTATCTTGACTCTTGGTTGAATTGTAATACCCTCACAATCAGGGATGGTCCGTCGAAAACGTCATATACCTGTATACAATGCAATAAATGTAGTAAACGTCATTTATTTGTATATTATTATCATATATAGGTATTTTGTAGAATATATATCATTTTTATACCCTCCACCATAGTATGGAGGGTATATTAATTTTGTTTTTCCGTTTGTAACTCATCGAAATAATCATTTCCGACCCTATAAAGTATATAAATTCTTGATCAAATTCTAAGACGATCTAAGCATGTCCGTCTGTCTGTCCGTCTGTTGTAATCGCTCTAGAGTCTAAACGAGTTGAGATAGATCGCCAAAATTTTGCACAGAGTCGTCTTTTGTCTGCAGGCAGGTCAAGTTCGAAGATGGGATATATCGGTCCACGGTTAGGCATAGCTCCCATATAAGGGTACCCCCAAATTTTCGGTATTTTGGGGTTCTTGAGCGCGTTTTTCAACCGAATTCGCTGAAATTTGGTATATTGAGTTGCTATTGGGTACCCAATTTCGTCACAAAAAATTATACATATAGGTCCATTTTTTCTGGTAGCCCCCATATTACTGTGCCCTCTAATTTTCAGTATTTTGGGGGTTTTGATCGTAGTTTTCAACCGAATTGACTGAAATTTAGTACTTTAAGTTCTTATAGGGTACCAAATCTTTACACTAAAAATTATAAACATAGGTCCATTTTTTCTGGTAGCCCTCATATAAGGGTACCCCCAAAATGTCGGTATTTTGGGGTTCTTGAGCGCGTTTTTCAACCTATTTCGCTGAAATTTGGTACATTTGGTTCCTATTGGGTGCCAAATATCTCCAACAAAAATTATAAATATAGGTTCAATTTTTCTGGTAGCCCCCATATAAGCGTACCCCCAATTTTCGCTATTTTGAGGTTCTTGAGCACGTTTTTCAACCGAATTCGCTGAAATTTGGTATTTTGTAGTCGAATATGGTAACAAATTTCCCTACAAAAAATTTTAATTTGCACCCCCTTTTTGGGGTACTCCCCATATAGCCCCTATTTATACCCTACACAACTATGTTGTCAGGGTATTATAGCTTTGTACAGCCCCAAAAGTTTGTAACGCCGCGAAATATTGATCCTAGACCCACCTTTAAGTATACCGATCGTCATATCTCGACTACCTGAGTCGATCTAGACATGTGTGTCCGTCCGTCTGTCCATTATAATTTGTAAACACGATACAGGCCACTGTTATGGACCAATCTTCACGAAATTTTGGGATGAAATGGACCAAATACTAAATTTTTGTCGGTTTTTCTTGTCGCCTCAGAGTCCGCAATAATGACCCGAACATCGTGAAATTTTGCATGGATTACACTTAATCCGGATTAAGTGTCATTGATCCGGGATTAAGGCTTAATTCCGATTAAGGGTCAATGACCCTGGATTGAGGCTTAATCCGGATTAGGAGTCGTTAACCCCGGATTAAGGGTTTAAAAGATATAGCTCCCATATATATTTGCGTCCGGTTTTACATACATGGTGCACCAAACTCCTAATGTTTGTCAGATTAATACGACATTTTGCACAACGTATCAAATTCAGACTTGAATGACGTTATTGCGTTCTGTTGACCCTTGACCCCGGAGTAAGGGTCATTGATCCCGGATTAATCCGGCGTCTATGACCCTTAATCCGGATTAATGGTCATTGACCCCGGATTAAGTATTAGTCCGGATAAACCCTTAATCCGGGGTTAATGACCTCTAATCCGGATTAAGCCTTAATCCGGGGTCAATGACCCCTAATCCGGATTATGCCTTAATCCTGGGTTAATGACCCTTAATCCGGGGTCAAATACGCTTAATCCGGATTAAGCCTTAATTCGGGGTAAATGACCATTAATCCGGATTAAGTCTTAAACCGGGATTAAGCCTTAATCCAGGATTAAGCCTCAATCCAGAATTAAGACTTAACCCCGGATTAAGGCTTAATTCAGATTAAGGGTCATTGAACCCGGATTAAGGGTTAATCCGCATTAGGGGTCATTAATCCGGTATTAAGAGTTTATGCGGATTAAACCTTAATCCGGGGTCAAATACGCTTAATCCGGATTAAGCCTTAATCCGGGGTAAATGACCATTAATCCGGATTAAGTCTTAAACCGGGATTAAGTCTTAATCCGGGATTAAGCCTTACCCCGGATTAAGGCTTAATTCAGATTAAGGGTCATTGAAACCGGATTAAGGGTTAATCCGGATTAGGGGTCATTACTACGGGATTAATATTTTATGCGGATTAAACCTTAATCCGGGGTTAATGACCCCTAATCCGAATTAAGCCTTAATTCGGGGTTAATGACCATTAATCCGGATTAAGTCCGGATAAACCCTTAATCCGGTTTAAGGGTCATTGACCGGGGTCAAAGACGCTTAATCCGGATTAGGGGTCATTAACCCGGGATTAAGGGTTTATGCCGATTAAACCTTAAACCGGGGTTAATGACCCCTAATCCGAATTAAACATTAATCCGGGGTCAATGACTATTAATCCGTATTAAGTGTAATTGATCCCAGATTAAGGCTTAATCCGGATAAACCCTTAATCCGAGGTCAATGACCCTTAAACCGAATTAAGCCTTAATCCGGGGTCAATTACACTTAATCCGGATTAAGGGAACCAACGGTGTTAGAAAGAGTACATGTCTGGCTCTCGTATGAACTAGGATTATTGACTTCGCTCTAAAATTAACAAAATGGTGGAACTTTGAAAAAATATTTTTGGAAAATCGCCGATTTTTGACCAAAAACCAAATTAAAAAATAAGGAAGATCTTCACCGATTGGCTTTATCCTAGTTCATACGAGAGCTATACACTCCCAGAGAAACGATGCAAAATTTGGAACCGATTGGATTATTAGTTTTTGAGTTATCGTGCCCGCCATTCGCAAAAAAATGTTTAGAGAAAAACGCGTTTAAAGTTTGAGAAACCCTTTAGCCGTCACTTGATGCTGACACACTAAATCGGATATATCTTCAACAGTTCTTGAGATTTTCACTTGAAATTTTGTAGAGACATTCTTTAATCAGTGTAGATTCGAATTATGTCAACAAAAATTTTGACCCCGAGAATGGGGGGGTCCCCTTAAGGGTCATTGACCCCGGATTAAGACTTAATTCGGCTTAATCCGGATAAATCCGGGGTTAACGACCCTAATCCGGATTAAGGCTTAATCCGGGGTCAATGACCCTTAATCCGGATGAAGCCTTAATCTGGATTAAGCCTTAATCCGGGGTTAATGACCCTTAATCCGTATTAAGCCTTAATCCGGGGTCAATTACACTTAATCCGGATTAAGGGTCATTGAGCCCGGATTTTCAAGAAACTTAACACACATAATTCTAGACCTAATTGAGTACGCTGTGCCAAATTTCGTGCAAATCGGACGATATATAGGGACTTTGGTACACCATTTACGTTAAATCGGACGAAACTATATATGGGAGCTATATCTAATTTGAACCGATTTTTTCAAATGTCAATAGGGTTCGCCCTTGGCCCGAATAAGTGACCTATTCCAAATTTCATCCAATTCGGATCATAAATGCGACCTGTACTTTGTTTACAATTTAACATCTACAGACGGATGGACTGACGGACATGCATAAATCAACTCAGAAAGTGATTCTATGCATATTCTCAAAGGGAACCATGTGTCTATCTCGTTTCCTTTTGCCTGTTACAAACATATGCACAAAGACATAATACCCTGTACCACAGTGTGCTGAAGGGTATAAAAAGGGGGTTATATGGGGACTGCCCCAAAAATGGGGCAAATATTAATAATTTTTGGTGGGAATTGCAGCGAATTCGGTAGAAAAACGCGCTCAAGATCCCCAAAATACCGAAAATTGGGGGTACCTTTATATGAGGGCTATCCGAAAAAATTGACCTATGTTTATAATTTTTTGTGGAGAGATTTGGTACCTATTAAGAACTTAAAATACTAATTACATCCAATTCGGTAGAAAAATACGATCAAAACCCCCAAAAATACGGAAAATTAGGAGGTACCGTTATATGGGGGCTACCAGAAAAAGTGAACCTATATTCATAATTTTTTGTGGAGACATTTAGTACCCAATAGAAACCCAATGTACCAAAACTCAGCGAATTCGGTTGAAAAACGCGCTCAAGAACCCAAAAATACCGAAAATTGGGGGTACCGTTATATGGGAGCTATGCCTAAACGTGGACCGATATATCCCATCTTCGACAAAAGACGAACCTATCAAAATTTCAGCACCCTATCTCAATTCCTTCAGAAGATAGCGTGATTACAACAGACGGACGGACGGATCGTCTTAGAATTTTGCCCTGATCAAAAATATATATATTTTATAGGGTCGGAAATGAATATTTCGATGAGTTACAAACGGAATGACATAAAAAGAACAATGAAAAAGAGAGATGTAAAGGAACTATATAGGAGTCGGACCTATATGGAGCAAATGAAATATTTGGAGCAAAGGAACTGTATGGAGCAAAGGAACTATATGGAGCAAAGGTACTATATGGAGCAAAGGTACTATATGGATCGAAGAAACTGTATGGAGTAAAGGAACTAGTTCCTTTTTAAACCAGTAAGGAAAGTAGTAAAGTCGGGCGGGGCCGACTATATGATACCATTCACCACTTTGGGTATATTCAACAGATGAATGCTAACAGACGTCGAATTCTGCAACCTATACTAAAATATTTAATTTGTTCAGATATAGGGTTGCTTCTTACAATGGGACAAAATTACCTAAAATCGGGGGAAAAATGTATATAGAAGCTCTATCCAAATCTGAACCGATTTCAAAACTTTCCACATTTCAAAACTTTAGTACGTTGTGCAAAATTTGTGTCAATTTTGTGTAAAGTCGGACGAAAATATATATGTAGAAGCTATATCAAAATCTGAACCGATTTCAATGAGAATGGCAGAGGTTAACTTATATTAACTACAGTTTATTGTACAAATTTTTTTGGCAATCGGACAAACTATATAGGAGCTATATATAAATCTGAACCGATTTTCAGGAAACTTTACACACATCACTCCAGACTCATTTCAGTACAATATGCCAACGTTTGTGCAAATCGAAAGATATATAGGGACTTTGGTACACCATTTACCTTAAATCGGACGAAAATATATATGGGAACTATATCTTAATCTGAACCGATTTTCAGGAAACTTAACACACATCATTCTAGATCTAATTCACTACGCTGTGTCAATTTTCTTGCAAATCGAAAGATATATAGGGACTTTGGTACACCATTTACCTTAAATCGGACGAAAATATATGTGGGAGCTATATCTAAATCTGAACCGATTTTTCCCAATTTCCCAATAGGGTTCGTCCTTGGGCCAATTAAGTGACCTGTGCCAAATTTCACCCAAATCGAATAATAAATGCGACCTGTACTTTGTTAACAAAAATACATGGACGGACGGACGGACAGACTGACATGCATAAATCGACTCGACTCAGAAAGAGACTCTATGCATATTCTCAAAAGGAACCATGGGTCTATCTCGATTATTTTTGCCTGTTACAAACATATGCACAAAGACATAATACCCTGTACCACAATGTGGTGAAGGGTATAAAAAGGAACAGGAAAGATCGATCCGCTAAGTGAACTCTAGTAAGAAGACAACTTTTAAACATTTTCGAAATCTTTAAAACGGCAATTAATTTGGTACAATTTGTTGTGGCTGAAGGAATTGTAGGTGAATGGAAGATTTTAACCGCATTTTAATATCAAATCCAATACTTGTATGGAAAATGGGTTCTATATGTCAATGTTTTGATATAGCCCCCATATAACCGTACTTCCCGATTTAAAGAATTTTTTATCTATTACCCACATTTTACAATCACCCTTTTTCTCCTCAGATATTCTTCTCCTGCAGACAAGACCGCCGCTCTTTTCAATGGCTCCTTGTGACGACAAAAGTCGATACCCTCGTTTTTGTCCACACAGTAGATTTAATATAAATGAAAATGAATTAAAATGAATTTAAAATGAATTTAAAATGAATTTAAAATAAATTAAAATGAATTTAAAATGAACTTAATTATAAATATATATAAACTATATATATTTTATTAATAAACTATAATAATTTCCCAAACTGTGAAAGCGACCCTCGTTGTTGTTTACATCAAATGTTGGCTGCCCGTTAGGTTCATTGGTCGATCAACTCAAGGCCACACAACGCAACGCAACAATAGAACAACAAACAAACAAAGCAACACAGGCGACGACCAAGCAACACTAACAACTAACAAACGGCGTAACAAGGCAGTGATCGACCAATGGGATAGAGGCTAGCGAAGTGACAACAACAAACGAATGTAACGAGAATGCGCGGCCACGGACAATAAGGAAAAGTGATGACCGTTGTTACAACAACAGGAATAGAGTGACTGACGACTATAAAAGGGAAAGTTCTTGTTAGAAAAGGGATCAGTCAGGGAACAACGGCAAAGACGACAACAGGTGACAACGATCCAATTGGAAAACCAGGTGAGTCAGAGTGGTGATCATAAAAGTTAGACCATAAGAAGTGTCCGTAGCTCCTTGGTCCCTCCGCGATAGAACCCTTGAAGTGTTTGTAACTCTCGGGTCGGTCAGTATTAACTCGCGCCGTGTAAGAACCCCTTGAAGTGTTCGTAACTCTTGGGTCCGTCGGAATTAACCCTCTATCACCCTTGAAGTGTCCGTAACTCCTGGGTCCGTTGGAATTTAACCTTCTAAGAACCCTTGAAGTGTCCGCAACTCTTGGGCCCGTTGGAATTTAACCCTCTAAGAACCCTTGAAGTGTCCGTAACTCTTGGGCCCGTTGGAATTTAACCCGCTAAGAACCCTTGAAGTGTCCGTAACTCTTGGGCCCGGTGGAATTTAACCTTCTAAGAACCCTTGAAGTGTCCGTAACTCTTGGGCCCGTTGGAATTTAACCCTCTATCACCCTTGAAGTGTCCGTAACTCCTGGGTCAGTTGGAATTTAACCCTCTAAGAACCCCGTGAAGTGTCCGTAACTCTTGGGTCCGCCGGAATTAACCCGTCTGGAACCCTTGAAGTGTCCGTAACTCCTGGGACCGTTGGAATTTAACCCTCTAAGAGCCCCTTGAAGTGTCCGTAACTCTTGGGTCCGCCGGAATTAACCCGTCTGGAACCCTTGAAGTGTCCGTAACTCCTGGGACCGTTGGAATTTAACCCTCTAAGAACCCCTTGAAGTGTCCGTAGCTCTTGGGTCCGTCGGAATTTACCCTCTATCACCCTTCAAGTGTCCGTAACTCCTGGGTCCGTTGAAGTTTAACCCTCTAAGAACCCTTGAAGTGTCCGCAACTCTTGGGCCCGTTGGAATTTAACCCTCTAAGAACCCCTTGAAGTGTCCGTAGCTCTTGGGTCCGTCGGAATTTACCCTCTATCACCCTTGAAGTGTCCGTAACTCCTGGGTCCGTTGAAGTTTAACCCTCTAAGAACCCTTGAAGTGTCCGTAACTCCTGGGACCGTTGGAATTTAACCCTCTAAGAACCCCTTGAAGTGTCCGTAGCTCTTGGGTCCGTCGGAATTTACCCTCTATCACCCTTGAAGTGTCCGTAACTCCTGGGTCCGCTGAAATTTAACCCTCTAAGAACCCCTTGAAGTGTCCGTAACTCTAGGGTCCGTCGAATTTAACCCTCTATGAACCCTTGAAGTGTCCGCAACTCTTGGGTACGGTGTATTTAACCCTCTAGGAACCCTTGAAGTGTCCGCAACTCTTGGGTACGGTGTATTTAACCCGTTAAGACCACAACTTAACTCCGTAATCAAAGTAGTTTTGAAACAACCCCAGAAGTGGTTGCACATAGTAACAGGGCTAACAGGGGGGAGTACTTATCCAGGTCTCCCACAAAGGACTCGAGCCAAAACAAGGAAGGAGTACTTATCAAGGTCTCCGGAGCTCTCATCTCAGATCAGTGGAGAACTTATCCAGGTCTCCCACAACGCCACGACAAGGACATATTTATTTTAATAAAGCATAAACCTGCATATAATAATATCCAACTGTAACTCCCCGAAAACCCAGCAATAAACCAAAATTTTGATTAAAACCCAAACAATCTGTGTTGTTACTCTCTCAGTCACTAGATAACAAATTTCTGTAACAGACCCTGGCCTCCGTGAGCTCACCCCAGCAACCGGAGGAAACTTGTGTCATTACAGTGGCGCCCGAGCAGGGACTTGAGAGAGTATAACCGGTTTAGAGGTTCTTCGAGGGAGTTATATTTGGTTATTTACATAATGGCGCCCTCGTTACGTGTCTCATGGGCGTATACGCTGCGTAAGGAAGATTTATTGACGTATTTGGAGGAATTTGGATGTCAAACAACAGGAACAGTGGATGAACTTCGAAGAAGGTTTGCTCTGCTGCTATCGGACGAGTGCACGCAAGAGCAGTTGGATCGGTTTTTGGAACTACAAGAGCGGCATGAGAGACCTTCAACCAGCCAGGAGGCCAAATACCTCACTCCAATGAAAACACCCAGCATCTCCATTACCTCTGCGCCTACACCAAGTGTAGAGAAAGGTGGATCCGAAAAGGCTAACGAGACTGGAGGAAGGACCACAATATTGCATAAACCAGATATTCCCGCCGTCAGAGACCCCCGGGTTGTGGCGGATCAGGTGCGAAAATGGAATATAACCTATGACGGGACACGCGGACCTCTGGAGTTCGTGGAACGACTAGAAGAGTTGGCACACATGTACGAGGTGGACATGGATGAATTACCCCGAATGATGCCAGAGGTCTTACGAGAAAATGCCTTGATTTGGTTTCGCGCGAATAATAGACATTGGCCGTCGTGGACATCATTTCGAGAGGATTTTCTTCATTTTTTCTTGCCGGCACGCTACTTCGAGCAACTGGAGGATGAGATAAGGAAAAGGAAGCAGAAACATCGTGAGACATTTAAAGCCTATACCCTGTGTATGCAGAATCTCATGCGGCATACCACCTACAGTGAGGACCAGAAACTAGAACGGATCTTCCGGAACGCGTTACCCGAGTATCTGTGGTACATTCGCCGTCGGGATTTCATAACGTTGAGAGAACTATTGGAGATGGCTGAGGATCTCGAGAGTCTACCGCCGGGTACCGGTCCCGTTCGAGAGCAGCATCGACTTATGGAACCCACAAATATGGAGCCGTCACAAGGACACATCGACCCAAAAACTGCATGCCGGCGCTGTGCTCAACAGGGACATTTTGCTGCGCGCTGTCAGAACCCACAGGTACTATTTTGCTGGGTCTGCGGACTGAGAGGAACACGCACGATAGACTGTTGATCAGTGAGCAATTAGCCGCAAGTCTTCAGACCGAGTCCCCGAGTGTTCCATACGCCGCAACAGTCACCTTGGCGGATGGCTCACAACGTCAAGTTTTGGAAGCTGTTGATAGTCTCTTTACCTTCGGCAACCGACGAATTAGAATGCGGCTTCTTGTTATGCCGGACGCCACGGAAGATTTGATTCTTGGCCTAAACTTTTTAACAGAAGTTGAAGCCCGTATAACGTGCGCCGGTCTTACTTGCGTATTTAAGGTTCAGCCGGAGCAGCACCGACACCAGACAATGATCACTGCGGATCTGACAAAAGATGACCAAATGCGTGAGACTTCCGGATATGACACGGTAAGTGGTGTTGAACTTAAAGAACAAAAAAGGATACAGGATTTTTTAGAAGGAGAGCTTCAGAAATTTAGCGACATATGCGGCCCTTCCACGATTGCCACGCACAAGATCTCGATGAAGGACGACCGGCCGTTCAAACTCAGGTATGCACCTCGGAACCCGGCCATGCAGGCAATCATCGACGGCAAAATCAACGAGCTCCTGGCACAAGGATATATAGAACCCTCGCGCAGTCCTTATAGTTCCCCGATTACGCTAGCAAAGAAGAAGAACGGTACGTGGAGGCTATGTATAGACTTTCGGCAATTAAATAGTAAATCCGAACCAGACGCGTACCCTCTCCCAAG
>NW_026879312.1:0-26987 GCF_032173495.1 Musca vetustissima
TTGTTAGCTTTTTCTAAACAATACAATTTAAAGGTTCACCATATGGATGTTAAGACGGCGTTTTTAAATGGAACATTAAAAGAGGAGATTTATATGAAAATTCCTCAGGGTTTGATGTGTGAGACCATTTATGGACTGAAAAAGTCGGCAAGGTGTTGGTTTGAAGTATTCGATCAAGCATTGAAAGATATAGGGTTTGTTAATTCATCAGTGGATCAGTAAATCAGTCATTATATATCAGAAACATTTTAAAAAGATTTAAAATGGATGACTGTAAACCAGTAAGTACTCCCATGGCCACTAAACCATATTATGAAAAACTTAACTCTGATATGATGCACCATGTCGCAACTTAATCGGTTGCTTAATGTATGTTATGTTGTGCACACGTCCAGATTTGTACTGTAATTAATATTCTGAGTCGCTATAGCAATAAAAATAACATAGAGTTATGGCAATGTTTTAAACGAGTGTTGAGGTATCTTAAAGGTACTATTAATTTAAAACTGGTATACAAAAGGAATTCTAGTTATAGTGACATGCTTATTGGATATGTGAACTTTGATTGCGGTGGAAGTGAGCTTGATAGGAAAAGTACAACCGGATTCATATTTAAGATGTTCGAAACATGTCTTATTTGTTGGAATACGAAAAAGCAGAATTCAGTTGCTTCGTCCACAGAAGCTGAATATATGGCTTTGTTTGAAGCAGTAAGGGAAGCAATATGGTTGAAATCATTATTGATTAGTATAAAAATAGAGTTAGAAGCACCAATTAAATTATATGAAGATAATCAAGGCTGTATAAGCATAGCTAAAAATCCATGAAGCCACAAACGATCTAAACATATTGATGTTAAATATCATTTTTCCCGAGAACAGGTGGAAAAGAAACTAATTACCATTGAGTATGCTCCTACAGATAAACAGATAGCTGATGTTCTGACGAAACCCCTGTCAACTGCTAGATTTCTGGATTTTAGATGTCAACTTGGTTTAAGATGAATTGTTTTTTTATTCGGTCTGATTAGGTTTTACTGGGTTTTCCTACTCCTTACAACAAATGTTGGACTATATTTTTGTTTTCCCCAGATATAACAACTTGTCACATTATGTAGTAATTTTTATGATACCACTATTTAATATATATATATATATATATATATAATAAAATATTTGAATTGCTGGAAAAATAAAACTGTTTTAATTCACAAAGCTAAAAATTTAATATCTAAATTGTAGTAGTTTGAGGATTGTATATTCTACCATGCGTTATTAGTATCAGTCCACGCTTTGGGGCTTTCATTAAAAATTGCTGAAATTTTGTATTTGGAGTACACAATGGTTTACATAAACCGGTTTGTAGAATTATCGATATGGGTTCACTTTTTGGTATCTTCCCATGGTACAATTATAAAAGGTAACAGCAAATGTCAATAAGAATTTGACAAATTATGTTTTTAAAAATCACCCAACAGGAAAATTGGGAACGCACACAACTTGAAATTGTTCTTCTTTTAAATGTGCTCCCGTATTAAATTTACTCAATCTGCCTGCTGGGAAAGTTTGAGTTGCAATTCTTTCTTCATCAGAGATGGCCTGTCAGAAACAGTGACGTAAATGACATACATTTCCGACGTATAATACATACGTCAGAAACGTCGGAAACCTACCCAAATCCTTTAGGTTTTTGACAAAATAGCTATTTCCATTAATCAATTTGGAAATTACGCATGCTTTACTCAAATCCATAAAAAATTTCAAAATTTTCTTCTCGAAAAAAATTTAAAAATGTTTATCAGTTCTAGTAAGGAATAGTCAGATATGTATGTAAAAAAAATATATATTCTTGTATATAACTGTGTATGCTGATAATATTGATATAAATGACGTTTACTACGTTTATTACATTTACGTTTTCGACGTTTACACCTTTTTGACAGTCGAAAACCTACAAATTCGTCACACGGACCATCCCTGTTCTTCATGGAATAACTCGCAATTCCCTGCATTTACATATGTGATACACATATAAGTGGCAATGGCTGAATTATAGGAAATATGTGGAAGCGATAGAAATATAAATTTCATAGATTTTCATTCATGTTTTTCAAATTTTATTTTGAGGATTCGAACATTTTTCATTTTCAAAATAAATATAATTTGTTTGTTTGTTTACATTTTTCTGTCAAATGGCGTTGACACTAGTATAACTTACAACAACAAATTTCCATGTGGTTGTTGTTGTTGTTGTTGTAGCAGCTATCTTCATGTTTGTTGTATTAATCTGGTTCTGACTCCTCTGTTTCCAGGTTCAGGAAGGTTGCAACCTGTAACGGCTGCGTCCAAAGAGATTCCGGAGACAGATGAGTGGGTTTAGCAGGGCAGTTAAAGAGATGCAGCGTATCATGGGGTCCAAATCCACATGCAGGGCATGTGTTTGGAACCGCGCTGTCAATTCGGGCCCAATACGAATTGAGGCGGCTGCACCATCCTGATCTTAGTTGGGCTAAAACCACTCTCGTTTGTCTAGGCAGCTCACGTTCTTCTGCTGCTATAGGTGGTGGGTGGACTCCAAGTACAGCATTCACACGGTATTGGTCCATTGCCTGGGTCACTGCTTCCGTGTGAATGTTGGTAATTCCTGCTCGATAAGCCTCAAGATCTAGGGGTTCTCTCTTATACCGTTGGACCTCTCTCTCTAGATCATGTAGGTCTCTCCTTACGTGCCTGGGTGGGGGAATTCTATCCATAAGATTATGGCATGGATGATTCCTGCGATAACACCCAAGCAGGTACTGCATCGACAACATCCTGTTGTGCCGATGTACGGGTAAGACCATTGCCTCCTCATGTAAATGGTCCACTGGCGTCATAAGGAGGCACCCTGTCGCAGTTCTTAGGGCGGCATTCTGGCAGGTTTGTATGTTCTTCCACTGCGTATCGCTTACATTCGCATACCACACTGGCGCCGCATAGCTTACCACCGACCGACCTATTGCTTTGTAAGAGGTCAACAAGGTCTCTTTATCAGCACCCCAAGAGCTGCCGGCAAGCGACTTGAGGACCTTGTTCCTACTTCTCATCTTATCGCAAATAGCGGTGGCTTGCGCGGACGACTTAAATAAGCTATCGAACGTTACTCCCAAAATTTTTGGGTAATTAGTGGTCGGAATTATTACACCATCGACCATGACGTTCAGAGGGAGCTTCATTTCAGCCGTCCATGTGGTGAACAGTGTGGCTGTGGATTTGGCGGCGGATATCTTCATATTCCTCAGATGGAAGAACTGTACTAAATCAGCTATGTAGACATTTAACCATGTTTACATGTTTTCCATGTGGTTGTATCGTTTGTTGTGCAACAACACTTGCTGTTACCTTCTATTATTATACCATGGTATGTTCCCTATATTTTCATTTCAAGTATCTGTCAGTTCGGCTCGGCCTAATTTAACGCTTTTTCACTTGTTTTTTTTTAAGTTTATATAATAAATTTAATGCATTCTGTACATAAAATTTTCATATCAATTCGACTTGTTTGATAATATATTAAATGTTATTGACTGTAAATGTTTCTTGTGCCCGTTCAATATCAATAACTTTGATTGCAGTTTTATTTACACAATTTGGCCACAAAATTAAATTGTAATTTTGTTGTTTGGCTTTTCAGTTTGTCTCGATTCAGTTTGTCTAATAAAGTGGTAAATAATAAAATTTTGCTAAAAAAATGCAGAACACATTTCCCATGGTTACAGACATTTCCAGTCATTGTGGGGCGCGTTGTGCAGATGTTGGTAGGTCGTGAGTGTCGATAAAATTCTATTCAAATATGATTATTTTATAGGGGACCGAAGGTCAATGATTCATAGGCTGTCTGTGTCAAGTTGTGATGTCTGTTATGGCTGACTTTTACATTATTTATAATGAATTTAAATTAGTTAATAAGGATAGGGCATAGGCTGTTTACGCACATGTATCCATGTATGTATGTATTCAAATGAACCTTCAATTATTGAATTAGGGTCAATTGAGTGTAGTAATTCAGTTTAGTGTTTGCGGAAATGCAGTACCTGTTGCCAATATTGAGTGAATGGTAAACATAAAAGCATAAAATATAAAATTCAAACAAAACATTGTAATGCAATTAAAAACCAGTAGAAAGGTATCTGTCGGTTTTACGAACAGAACCCCAGCCTACGGTTTGCGTAGGCTTACTGAATTACTTGCAGGTTTTACTATAAAAAAAAGTTGGAGAGGCCGTATAGTCCGTTCGCATATTATTACAAAATAATTTACAGCGAAATTTGTACCATTTTGTGGGGGAGGTACCAAAAGGAGTAGACCAATATTCCTCATTCTGGAACTTGATTTAACTATGAAAGAAATATTATGATGGACAAAGTTTGGATGAAGTCAATTACTAACTTCGAGAGTTATCATGCACACCAGTCATACAGACAGATGGATGGACAATTGTAAATCGACTCCAAATCGTCTGAAACGGATATGGTTCAAAGAAACTTGGGGTCTAAAAACAATATTTCGATCACGCACATTTTTGCGTATCAAAGTGTATATAATCTCAATAGCCATAAGGCTTAGGGTATAAATATTTGAAGGATAAGTGCAAATGCTATGATCTATATTTGTATAATTGTGACCTCTATAGCGATTACAAACAGACAGAAAATAACGATTTCGATCCATTTCATGCCCTAAGTATCATCTGATCACAACCGAAAACTATGGATGTCGTACTTGACAATAATCTGAACTTCATGCTAAATTTATTAGTTGAACCATCCCCCTTGTATAAAATGTCTTCTTCATTCTACGTTTTTTTTTTGCAGTAAATAGGTCATAAAATGCAAATTTTGTAATATTTCACGCAAAAGTTTGAGGCTACATGATCCCTAAATATTGACCGATCAAAGAACTGTATCTAGTTCCTATCGTTCATTTATCGGAATAATTCCAATGAACTAGTTCCTTCCTGAACTACCCAACTCTAGGTGTAAGCTCACTTGAGCCCCTTTACGATCATTACCGAATATCGTCTTTGGCCAGATCCAAACCTAATTGCAAATTTAGTAACGATACATCCGGCCTGTTTGTAAAAAAACATTGCAATACATATTACCAATACAAACACAGTATTATTCGGTTAATTGCGCATCAAAAAAAAATTTTTTCAATTTGGTTTTATTTGCAATCTGTTTACAAAATATAAAAACAATAAGCAAATTTAATAAATACTTAAATATAACAGATTTGTTAAATTACAATAAATTTAACAATAATTAATTATTCAATGTTTGACTAAATTAAATTTGATAATTATATCTATATAAATGGAAGATCTAAAACATGGTGTCTTTTTAATCTTTTCGTTTCATATGTATCATCTAATAGATTAATAGCTAATACATTGGGATGATAACTTAATCTAGTAAGATAACTTTGACTGATATTTTTAATAGCATACTTAATTTTATGGATCTTGATGTCATTATGTATTGAATTATTATTAACGTACCAAGGTGCATCTGTGATTAATCTTAAATCTTTTGATTGATATCTCTGTAAAATTTCAACATTTGAGTTGCTAGCTGTTCCCTATAATTGAATACCATATGTCCAAATTGGTTTGAGCATTGTTTTGTATAAAATTAGTTTATTATTTAAATTCAATTTAGATTTTGGACCGAGTACGCATCAAAATTTGCACAACTTTTTGCTCAATTACCAAGAACCAATTAACCGATATCCAATTAATTGAACAATTTGTTCAATTACAAAAATCGCGCATAATTGGAACTACTAATGAATTAAAAGAAATGACATTTAATGTAATTGTAAGAGTTTCGTATCTATTAGACACATTTTCCATACTAGTCTTCGATTTCACAAAAGAAACATGTCTGCGCAAAGTTAATGAGTTTATGCCCAATATTTGGGAAAATACTCAAAATAGATATACGTTTGTATGAAGGCTACCAGAAAACATGGACCTTCATAGATACATTTTTGCATGGATATTTGGTACCCATAGAGAACTCCCTGTGCCAAATTACACCCAATTTGATTGAAAAATGTGCTAATAGATAAAAATTACCTTAAATCAGGACTTACGGTTCATATGAGGGCTATATCAAAACTTGGACCCAGAGCCTTGGACCCAGATACCATTTTCCATACCAATATTCGCTTTGACATTAAAAACATGTGAAACAAATTTTGGCCGCGTATGCCAATTGTTTCGCCAGTTAATGAGTTTATAACCAATACTCGGGTACAGAGATGGTCCGTCAGAAACAGTGACGTAAATGACACACATTTCCGACGTATAATACATACTTCAGAAAAATCGGAAACCCACCCACAACCGTTAAGTTTTTGACGAAGTAGCTATTTCCATTAATCAGTTTGGAAATTACGTATGCTTTACTCAAGTCCATATTGAATTTCAAAATTTTCTTCTCCAAAAAGGTTAGAATTTGTTGTCAGTTCTAGTAAGGAGTAGTCAGATATATGTAAAAATAATATATATTCTTGAAAATAACTGTGTGTGGCGATAATATTGAAATAAATGACATTTACTACATTCATTACATTTTATACAGGTATATGACGTTTTCGACTTTTTCAGCTTTTTGACAGTCGAAAACCTAAAATACCCTGCTCGGGTATTTATTCAAGTATTTACCCACGTGTTTAAAGTATTGTAAAATTGTCCATTTTAAATCGATTCTTATTACACTAGAGGAAATTTTGCCCAGGCCAGCGATTTATCTCAGCTGAATGCTAATGTTCAATGGTCGCACAGTGTCACAACTGCGACCAAAAATGTTCAAAAGAATGTACATCGGATGACATTTTTTTTAATAAGAATATACAGGGTGATAAAAAAACTGCAACGTCATCATTATGCCCTACACAACTATGTTGTCAGGGTATTATAGCTTTGTGAAGCCCCAAATGTTTGTAACGCCGCGAAATATTGGCCCTAGACCTACCTTTATGTATACCGATCGTCATATCTCGACTAGCTGAGTCGATCTAGACATGTGTGTCCGTCCGTCTGTCCATTATAATTTGTAAACACGATACAGGCCACAGTTATGGTCCAATCTTCACGAAATTTTGCATGTAGGACCGGTTCTGGCCAATGAAGACCCCCTATTGTTTTTGGTAAAGATTTAGGTGAAAAAACAGACAAAAACTTTATTTTTGTTGGTTTATCTGGTCGCTCCCGAGGCCGCAATTATGAACTGATTTTCGCGAAACTTTACATGGGGAAGGCGATAAGCATACCTATTTTTATAAAGATCGGTCAATATTTAACGGGTCAAATGACCCAGACTTTTGTGTTAAAAATTACAAAATTTGTATTATATGGTGTATAAATTTCTCCTGAAGGACATAGCCCCGAGAAGTTGATAATTTTTGCCAGAGGAGTGGTTGACCTTTTGAATTGATACCAATTATAGTGTCGTACTCGGATGTGGGAGATACACTTACATAACCTACTACCACACTAGAGGCCTGAAATATAGCGCTGTTCGCTTTGAAATTTTCCATGATATTCCAGTTATGATCAAGGACAACGCCTATAATTTTCGGTGATGATCAGATAATAATTTTGGGATGAAGTGGACCGAAAACTTAACTTTTTATGTGTGTGTGTGTTTTTTTTTAGTCGATCTATAGGCCACAATTCAAAGCCCATCATCACAACATAACCCACGGTAAAGAGAATCTGGACAAGTACAGCCCTCGTCTACTGAATATTAGAAATATTTGTTGACATCTTGTCGGTCAAATACTGGGAAATATGGCCCAAGCTCTGAATATAGAACCGTAGAAATTTAGATTTTCGTGGAAGTTGTGTAGGGTATCATATGGTCGGCCCTGTCCGACTATACTGCTCCGCTCACTGGTTTTTATATTTTTTTTTTAAATTTTATTGAATGAAAGCAAAAAATGTCGGAAATAGCATCAAATTTTCAAATAAGTTTAAATTTGTTCGAATTGGTAACCTTTGGCACGAATTATGGGCTTCAAACGGCCAATGAATTCGTTACACACTGCCCGTATGTTGCTCTGCCCCGGCGAAGCGCTTGCTTGAGGTGATCGAAACTTTGGTATTTTTAGTGCCATCCTTGCTTTCCAAAATACTTCAAACACAATAGTCCAACGGATTGGTAACCGCAGATTTTGGTGGCCATGGTGCGCTGGAAATGAGGCGAGGAATCTCATTTCATAACCATTCTTGGGTGGCGCGTGCTGAGTGCGATGGTGCTGAGTCCTAGTGGAATGTCCAAGGTCTGCGGCCAAGTTCACCACTTTCGGCCAAGCGAAGCAACTCTTTAACTCTTTTGAATCTATTTTCGTTCAGTTGCGGTGTACGTTTTTGCACTTTACCTTTGGCTTTACCCCGAGCTCATTTTTCAATATTTGCCGAATGGAATATTGCGATCCACGAGTAATTTTTTGGCCATTGCGACGGGGGTTGCGATCAAGTCGCCTTTTTTACTTTTCGAACCATTTCTGCTGATGTTGCTGTTTTCTTCCATCCACTTCCTCGACGTCGCGCTACGCTACCAGTATCACAGCAACGAGCGATGGTACGACACACAAACGATTTATTCACATTTAAATGCTGGAGCCACTTGTGGTTTTCCAGCCAAATATAAAGGAATCACACCATCCCGCTTGAATTCCATCACGAATCACATCACATCTCACCCTGTATATGAAATTTTGTATTGATACGCCAAGTTTCAAATCTGATAATTTTAGGCAAACTGTTTTTATACCCTACACAACTATGTTGTCAGGGTATTATAGCTTTGTGCAGCCCCAAAAGTTTGTAACCCCGCGAAATATTGGTCCTAGACCCACCTTTAAGTATACCGATCGTCATATCTCGACTAGCTGAGTCGATCTAGACATGTGTGTCCGTCCGTCCGTCCATTATAATTTGTAAACACGATACAGGCCACAGTTATGGACCAATCTTTACGAAATTTTACATGTAGGTTGGGTTCT
The DNA here is from genome assembly GCF_032173495.1 of Musca vetustissima. NCBI lineage: Eukaryota > Metazoa > Arthropoda > Insecta > Diptera > Muscidae > Musca > Musca vetustissima. Next base: position 9,054 of record NW_026879312.1, read on the forward strand.
GGCCAATGAAGACCCCTATTGTTTTTGGAAAAGATCGGTTAATATTTAGGGGATGAAATGAACCAAATACTAAATTTTTGTCGGTTTTTCTGGTCGCTCCAGAGGCCGCAATAATGGCCCGAACATCGTGAAATTTTCCATGGAGAAGGGGATCGGGCCAAAGAATAAGCATACCTGTTTTTATAGAGATCGGTCAATATTTAGCGGGTCAAATGGACCCTGACTTTTGTGTGAAAAATGACAAAATTTGTATTCTATAGCGTATATATTTACCCCTGAAGGACATAGACCCGAGAAGTTTATATTATATCCAAGAGGAGTGGTTGACTTTAAATTAATACCAATTATATTGTTGTATGTGCCCGGATGTGGGAGTTACACCTAAATATTTACAGGTATCTCCGTATTCGTATATTATTTAGTAACCCATTATCACTCTAGAGAGCGGAACTATAGCGCTGATCGCTTTGAAATGTTCCATGAGGTTCCAGTTATGGTCAAGGACAACGCCTATAATTTTCGGTGATGATCACATAATAATTTTGGAATGAAGTGGACCGAAAACTTAATTTTTCGTGTTATTTTCGAGTCGATCTATAGACCAAATATGAAAGCCGAACGTCACAGCACAACCCACGGTGAAGGGAATCTGGACAATAGCTGTACTGAATACTCGTAATATTCGGAAAATATGTCAGTGTGAGGAAGATGTGCTATTTACCTCTAATCGGGCAAGAGGGTGCAAATATCACGAAATATTGCCCAGGCTGGGAATAAACATCCGCAGAAAATTTGAGTTCCGTGGTAGTTGTGTAGGGTATCGTATGGTCGGCCCCGTCCGACTATACTGCTCCGCTCACTGGTTTTTCACATTATTTTCGAAAATGTCTACATTTTCCTGATGTTCAAATATTTAAATACTTAATTACCGGTTTATTTTAGTTTAATAGTATATTTTGTTGCTGTGTAATTTAAGTGTTTAAGTGTGGAAAAGTAGGATTCGCTGTTGTTTGTATGTGAATAGAGATGTGATCTTACGGTTTTCCACACCTGTAGTACTGATTCCAACAAATTTGTAAAGCAAATTTTTAAATTAGTGGAATAGAAAAAAATGTTGCGCCCTATTTATACCCTTCACCACACTGTGGTACAGGGTATTATGTCTTTGTGCATATGTTTGTAAAAGGCAAAAGGAAACGAGATATACACATGGTTCCTTTTGAGAATATGCATAGAGTCACTTTCTAAGTCGATTTATGCATGTCCGTCCGTCCGTCCGTCTGTCTGTCCCTGTTAAATTGTAAACAAAGTACAAGTCGCATTTATGATCCGATTAGGATGAAATTTGGCATAGGTCACTTATATGGCCCAGGGACGAACCCTATTGAAATTGAAGAAACTCGGTTCAGATTTAGATATAGCTCCCGATTCGTCCGATTTAAGGTAAATGGTGTAAAAAATCCCTATATATCCTTTGATTTGCACGAAATTTGGCAAATCGTACTGAATAAGATCTAGAAAGATATATATTTTCTTCCGTTTTTATGCAAATTGTGCCCAAAGTTTGTCCGATTTCCACACAATTTTGTACAATGAACTGTAGTTAATATAAATTAATCTCTGGCAAGTTTCGTTGAAATCGTTTCGTATTTAGATATAGCTTCTACATATATACTTTCGTCGGATTTTACGGGAAGTTGGCATAAAATTTTCTACAAGATAGAGTAACTTAGAAGTGAAATATAAATACTGCACCAAACGCCCCTGGGGGCTCCGATTGGCATACAATTTTGCACAAAGTACTGAAGATACTATAAGAAATGTGGCAAGTTTTAGATATAGCTCCTATAAATAGTTTCGTCCGATTTTAAGTAAAAGGTGCACTACAGTCCCAAAGTTAGGCCGTTTGCTACAAATTTTTGCACAACGTACTGAAATTAGTATTGTCTAACGCTTGCCAAGTTTTGTAGGAATCGGTTCAGATTTAGTTATAGCTCCTAAAAATAGTCTCAAAATAGCTCATTCTAGACTCAATTCCGTACACTAGGCAACATTTTCGTGCAAATAGAATGATATATAGGGACTTTGACAAACCATTTACATTAAATCGGATGAAAATATATATGGGGACTATTTGTCTTTGGGCCAAATAAATGAGCTGTACCAAATTCCATCCAATTAAGATCATAAATGCGACCTGCACTTTGTTTAACATGGACATGAGCCTATCTTGTTCCCTTTTGCTTGTTACAAACATATGCACAAAAACTTAATACCCTGTACCACAGTGTGGTGAAAGGTATAAAAACTACGAAATATATTCAATCATTTTTGGAAAGAATTTTCTTCACCAAAAATATGGGAATTTCGATGTAAAAAATAAGTTTAAAACTTAATAATACTGAAAATGAAGCGGAACCTTTATGTGGATAAAAAAACTTGGGTCTATATTGACAATATTCTGCAAAAATCGGACGACCAAATTGCATGGGGCTATGTCGAAACATCGATTTATATTGATACTTTTCTGACATTCATGTCAGCCTTCAAGAGCCTTTGGTGGGATCTCAGTTGAGGTATTGCAAACGGAATGCCAAATTTAATATACACCATGTAATAGAGGTTACAAAAAGTGAGGTTGTCAAAATGCTTCAATAGAATAAATGTACAATTTTCTGTGTTAGTACTTTCCTAACATAGCCAAGTGCACAGATTAACAAGAGCGTAACAGCGCCTTGGAATTTGTCAACATTTATATAAAATAATCTTCAGACATTAAATTGTATGGATCGTTCTATTGATTCAAATAAAGATATCATGAATTTAATGTGTTTGTGTGTTTTTTAAGACTTTTATATGGCTATTAAAAAATTCGGACCAATTAAGTATATAATATTGTGTGTTAAATTTGTATTACATCGGTTCATATATATTTAAGATATTGATATGTTCCGAATCGATTCCGATGTAGTAGATCTCCCATGTAATGGACCCTGAAAATATCACTCTTTTGGCATATAATATCGTTAATATTCAACCAAATGAAATTTGGCAGTATGCTTATAATTAGGCATAGATTGAACCAAGATTTGGTATAAATCTCCCATACAATGGGTCTAGAAAATTCGCTTTTTTGGAATATGCAAAATATTGTCTTCCCAGATGTACAATTTAGTATCATCCATGTTATAATTTTGGACCTTAATTTTATTGCTGTTCCAGCATGCATTGTAATATCAAATACTGAATAAAAACCTTATTTCACTCAGCCCTACCAAATGTTCGAGTTTTTCCTAATTATTTTGTGGCATGACTTTACATATCCAATGCCATAAAATAAAATTTGCCAGAATGAATTTTCAACAAAGGTAATACAAGTGCGCCCTCTAAATTTGGATTACAATTTTCATGCATAAATAAATAATTGTAAATAAATATTCAAAATGACCAAATTTAATTCAAATGCAACCATCTAAAAACAATATTTTAAAACCAATTCGACCATATCTCCACTTCCGATAACATCGCTTCCAAGTAATTGCAAACTTTATGTTAAACAAAAATGATTACTATGGTTTGGACTCGTCGCTCTTCATCCAATTTTGTATTCAATAATTTATATATTCAATTTACATATTCGATCCATAAATTCTAACCATTTCATGAATGTGTGAGATTAAAAACAAAAAACCTACAAAACTGTTAGGGCCGCAAGCCTCAGCAGCTAAATATATTTACACATTGTCAAAACAAACTTTTCACAACACAAATTAAATAAAAATTTGGGCGAAATTTTTTAAAACATTTTCCACTATACTAATGTCAAAATTTGTTTTAAAAATTAGATGAACTATGTACTAAAGGTGTGAACACATACAAACAATAGCGAATTCTATTTTTTTACACCCACAGCAAAATAAATACTTTTATAAAATCCATTAACATAAATGTTCAAATATTTGAGCATAAAAAAATGTAACCAATTTTCAGGAATAAGGAGAAAAAAGCAGTTTACCAACAATTATCAGATTTGAACCATTGACTATCAATTCTCATCAATAAATATTATCTACGAGGTAATTTGTTTTGACCTTTTTGGCCGCGGTCGTGACGCTGTGGGTTGCCATATACCATGCACAAAAAAACGCTGGACATTGAAGTTTAATGAGCTGGACAAAGCTTTAACCCAATTTTCTTATCGAAATTGGCATATTTCTATCCATAATTTATTCAATCTATTTTCATGTTTTACATATTGCAATAACATTGTCCTCACATAAATGATGCTGTTAAGGTGTACATTACTGTAACTGCACACATATATAATTGAAGATTTTTAAGAGAAGAAAAACAAGTGAAAAAGCGGTAAGTTCGGCCGGGCCGAACTTTGGATACCCTCCACCATAGATATATTGACAGGTACTAGAAATGAAAATATAGGGAACATACCAAAAAGTGGACCGACATTTCTAAAAACAGATTATGTAAACCATAACACAAATTTTAGAAAATGTTAAAGGATAATTATACCCTCAGCCTTATGGCTAATGAGGGTGTATACACTTTAACACGGTGAAAATGTGCCTCATCGAAATATTGATTCTAGATCCCTTGTTTCTTTGGACCAAATCCGTTTCAGAAAATTTCGATTTCATCCGAACTTTGCCCATCTTATTATTTCATCCAAGCTTAGTTCAAATTCTGGAACTTCCAATCGGGGGCTAGGTCTAAATACGTCTATAGTTCATTATCGAACCTTACGTTCTAATTGTTTATCTCTCTATCCTCCGCAGGTGAAATGATTACAAAAGAGTCTTAGAACCAAACTCAAAACGCGGAACGAATCAAATGACTAGTTTAATATAAAAAGGGGTTATATGGGGACTACCCCAAAACGGGGGCGAATATTAAAAATTTTTTGGTAGAGAGATTTATTACCATATACGACTATAAATTACCAAACCAAGAACCCCCAAATACCGAAAATTGGGGGTACCCTTATATGGGGGCTATCCGAAAAAATGGACCTATATTCATAGTTTTTGGTGGAGAGATTTGGAACCTATTAAGAACCCAATGTACCAAATTTCAGCGTATTCGGTTGAAAAACGCGCTCAAGAACACCAAAATAACGAAAATTGGGGGTACCCTTATATGGGGGATATCCGAAAAAATTCACCTATATTTATAATTTTTGGTGGAGAGATTTGGTACCTATTAAGAACTCGAAATACTAACTTGCAGCCAATTCGGTGGAACGATGCGATTAAAACCCCCAAAATACTGAAAATTAGGAGGTAGCGTTATATGGGGGCTACCAGAAAAAGTGGACCTATATTTATAATTTTTTGTGGGGACATTAAGTACCCAATAGGAACCCAATGTACCAAATTTCAGCGTATTCGGTTGAAAACGCGCTCAAGAAACCCAAAATACTGAAAATTTGGGGGTACCCTTATATGGGAGCTATGTCTAAACGTGGACCGATATATCCCATCTTCGAACTTGACCTGCTTGCAGACAAAAGACCACTCTATGCAAAATTTTGGCGCTCTATTTCAATTCGTCTAGACGCTGCAGTGATTACAACAGACAGACGGACATGCTTAGATCGTCATAGAATTTTACTCTGATCAAGAATATATATACTTTATAGGGTCGGAAATGATTATTTCGATGCGTTACAAACGGAAAAACAAAACTAATGTACCCTCCATACTATGATAGAGGGTATAATAAGGAAGATCTTCGCCGATTGGCTTTATCCTAGTTTATACGATAGATATATATTCCCAGAGAAACGTGTCAACATTTGGTACCGATTGGATTATTAGTTTTTGAGTTATCGTGCCCGCCATTCGTAAAAACAATGTTTTGAAAAAAATGCGTTTAAAGTTTGAGAATCACTTCTTGAGATTTTCGCTTGAAAAAAAAAACACAAGTGAAAAGGCGTTAAGTTCGGCCGGGCCGAACTTTGGATACCCTCCACCATAGTTATACTGACGGATACATGCAATGAAAATATAGGGAACATACCAAAATGTGGGCGTATACCGATAATTATACAAGTGGACATATACCAATATGTAAACCATTATGTACACCAAATACAAACTTCAGCAATTTTTAATGGGGATTATTCATAAAATCTGTAAGATCCAAAACGTGGACTGATCCTGATAACGCATGGTAGAGTATAAAATCCTCAAACTACTGTTATTTAGATTACAAAGTTATATGAGGCAATAGTGAATATTTGATTATATCATTATATGAGGGCTATGCCTAATTAATGACCGGTATATGCCAATTTTGAACCCAATATTTTAATTGTTTATCTCAATTCATTCCTTCTCGAGTTATCACTATATTGAGGAGGTGCCTAAATGTCTGCCGATATATTTCATTATAGTCATGTTTGAGTTTTTTTTATCACAATATCGTTAGAAGGCGGAATGCTTACAACAGATGGCTAAATAGTCTTTGTAGGGTAAAAATTGACTATTCCCCGTAACGACTACCCAACCTCAACACACGGAACAAATCAGATAACTATTTTAATATAAACCAGTAAGGAAAGAAGTAAAGTCGGACGGGGCCGACTATATAATACCTTTCACCACTATGGGTATATTTAAAAGATGCATCTTAATAGAAGGGCCATTAAAATGAAAGTGGGTGAAGTAAAATATGTGACTTTTATCTAAATGTGAATGGACATAGATCAATCCATAAATATGCCGTCCATTGTTACAATAGGACAAAATTATGTAAATCGATTTAAAGCAAATATCAATCGTGAACGCGTTGAATACTTGGAACACAAAGTCGGTTCGATATATATATGGGCTACATCTGTACTTCCACACGCAACTACCTCATTCTATTCTGAAAAAAAAACATGAAGAGTATGGTGCAAGATTTACATAATATCGGATGAAAATAGATATGAAAGCTATATCCAAATATGAACGGACTTCAACGATACTTGTCACAGTTTAGGTTAGACTAATTTATGCACGTTTTGTTCCTAATAGACATATTTTGAGGTCCTACTTAAAATCGGACGACACCATATGGGGGATATATCTAAATCTGGACGGATTCCAACAAAACTTTACACACGTTTGGCTAAACTATTTTAAGTACGTTGTGCAAAATTTTGAGTAAATCTGAACCGATTTTCAGGCAATTTTACACACATCATTCTAGACTCTATTCAGTACGGTACGCCAAATTTCGTGCAAATCTAAGGATATATAAGTACACCATTTATATTGAATCGGTCGAACATATATATGGGACCTATGTCTAAATCTGAACCGATTTTCAAGAAATTTTACACACATTATTCTAGACCTAATTCATCACGCTATGCCAAATTTCGTGGAAATCGGGCGAAACAATATATGGGAGCTATATCTAAATCTGAACCGATTTTCCCCAATTTCAATAGGGTTCGTCCTTGGGCCGAATAAGTGACCTATGCCAAATTTTATCCAGTTCGGACCATAAATGCGACATGTACATTGTTTACAATTTAACATGAACAGACAGACGGACGGGCGGACATGCATAAATCGACTCAGAAAGTGATTCTATGCATATTCTCAAAAGGAACCACGGGTCTATCTCGATTTCTTTTGCCTGTTACAAACATATGCACAAAGACATAATACCCTGTACCACAGTGTGATGGAGGATATAAATACCACTTACAATTATAGAAACACTAACATTTTCAGTAACGAAGCATACGGAAAAGTTTGATGTCAACGACAACAACACTTGTACCACAAACAGTTGACACGGATGGAAAGAAGATGTCTTATTTAATGTCAAATATAGAAAAGTTTAAAGCCAACATTATCATAAAACCGATTTTAATTATGTTGCTAGTCTGCAAATGGAAGATATAAAAGAGAATATTTTATTAATGTTGACCACGGATAAAGAAAGTATTACAACTGTATGTTGGATTTTTAGCAAAAAATGAGGAAATGAGGATTGATTTTTTAATTTTTATACAGATATTGGATTTTTCGTATCATTATATCATTAAGAAAAAATTACATACATTTTTGCAAAATTACTAATTTGTTTAGTGCAACTGCAATTGAATTTCGAAATATATTTGAGTACTCGACTTTTTGACAGTATAATTTTTGATGCATAGATTAAGAAAAAATGTTTTTATTATAACCCCAGCCTTACAGCTAATGAGGGAATACATACTTTGCAAAAATGTGCCTCATCGAAATATTGGTTTTATACTCCATGGTTCTTAGGACCAAATCCGTTTCAGACAAGATGGACTCATTTACAACTATCCGCCCGTCCGTCTGCGTGTCTGTCAGGCTGCCTGATGTGCAAAATAACTCTCGAAGGGAGTAACCGATTTCCTTCAAACATTGCACATCGTAAAATTCTTCCAAACGTAAATCAAGCTACCCCAGAAAATGGTCAACATTTTGATGAAAATTAATTTTATAATATAATGCGAACTGACTATCTGATTTCAACTAAACTCTGCAAAACCTAATATTTTATCGAAACCTGTATAATGTTTGTTTAAGTTAGACATTAGTTTTTGTTAAAAATAAAGGTCAACCTGCCCACTGCCCAAAATCTGCCCACTCCGTAATATTACATCCTTGTGATAATTACATTGCAGATTTTAACGATAATATTTCGTTAAGTTTATGACATTTCCCACCTCTCATCATCTTATACACACTCTCTTTTTGGGATCGTTGAACGCTAGAAGCTTTTTCGTAAGCATACGCAGATCGTGCGAATTTTAAGGTAAAATTGTTACCATTTAATTTTTATTTAATAAATATTTAGGTATTTGGCTTATTGTCGAATACCAATTAACAAACCAAATAAACTATTGTGTTTTTACTTATTGGTTTTCCTATTTTCCTTTTTTATTTACAATGACTTAAACATTTTCGCTTTGTTGTTCTGGCTAGTTGGTCAGCCAGTCACTTGCATGCATAGATATACACACGCATGTAAGCATACCCAGCTAACATTTTTTGAAAATTTTAATCATATTCGAGTCTTTTTTAATACTGCTGGAAGATTAAAATGCTCGAATATGCGCGCTTTTTCTGATCGTATTTGACTCAGTCGTCGGGAGAAAAGTGCGACCCGGCGCGAGTCCTCTGTATCAATCACATATGAGTCTTCCTCGGCATTAGATTCGAGTAATTTTTTACTTTTTTCGAATAATTTTAAGGGTCTTTTTCGAATCATTTTTTAAACACTTTTTCCCCATTTTTAATTAATTTGTGACACTATTTCGAGTCTTTTTTGAGTAATTTTAAAATCTATAACTAGTCCTAATTGTGTCATTTATGAGTCTTTTTGTAGTCGTATATAACTCATGCATATATTCATTCAGGAGTCCTTTTTGATCCATTTATGCTTAAAATTCGAGCCGTTTATTAGTCATATATGAGGGTTTACGATTTTACAAATCACGTACGTGATTTGTAAATATTCGGGTGTCCGTAAAAAGGTAAAATAAAAAGAAATATATTATGTTTTGATTTTAATGTTTATTGATTACAAACATTAAAAAAAATTACATTTATTCATTTTATATTAATAATTAAAAATTAATTAATTTTGTATAACTAAATAAGTAAAAAAATTAGTATAATTAATAAATTTTATAATAGTTATTAAATATATCAAATATATTGTTAATAATACATATAAAAATAATTTACCCAGTCTGCATGTAGAAAATTGTGTTAATGAATACTGTTCACTTCTTTATCGTTACCGATGACAAATATCTGAAAGGAAATATATATGTTCCGTCTTAATAAAAACCTTATATGTTTGAAAAATGAACTTACTTTTGATTGCCGTTGCTATAAATAATTGTTTGCCCTAGCCTTTGATCAGGTTCCCTTCAGCTGTCTTGCGTAGCTAAGCCATCTGTGAACACCTTCCGAACTGCAGCTCCAAGAAACAAAACAAACATTTTTTAATCACCCATCTGTGCAAAATGTGATCAGAGAATACACAATTCTAATCACTTTTCAAACATCTGCATGCTCTTTTTTTGATTAAGCATTTTTCAATCTCCAGATGATCAAAATATGATGACAAATAAAGGAACAAACAGTAATATTTTACTCACATTGATGATTGTTTTGCGACTGCTATACATTTTTTGTTGTAATTAAAATAAAACTATTTTTAATCATAAGAAGGAGTCATTTTAGAGTCCCTTTTTGGTCGTCCAAGTGAGTCAATCAGTTTTTAATCACCAAAGGACTCTTTAAAGACTCCCTACGGTGATTTTTTCAAAAACGATCTTCCAAATGCTAGCTGGGTACATATTACATTTTCGCATATTCCCATTTCTGTTGTGTCCGTTTTATTGCACGGTCTCCGGCCAGTGTATTATTACACAGTCCCCGGCTGGTATATTAGGACAGTGACACATATTATATTTTATGGTAAATATAATATTTGTGTCAGGCAATATTATTTACATAATTTTGGACATTTTAAAATCCAGCACACCCTACAATCGGTCAATTGGACCTTTGTATAGTGTAGGGTACATATTTGGCATATTGTTGCTCATATTTTGTTTGTGGATTTTAAATATTTATTTGTGTTTTATTGTGCATATAGTTGCATATTATTTAATTTTTTGATTTTTAATATTCATTTACTATTTGTTGTGAATTTTAAAAGTGCCCTACAATCGATCGTTTGGACCTTTCTATTGTGTAGGGTGTATATTTAGCATATTACTGGCTATTAGTAATTTATTTTGAATACTTTTTTACATTTTGTTGTGCATATAGTTGCAAATTAAAATTGATTGAATTTTAAGACTGCTCTACAATTGATCAATTGGATTTTGTATTGTTTAGGGCGCAAATTGTGGCATTGCAAATTTATAATTTTGAAGATTTTTAATATTTATTGTGATTTTTAATCATAAAACGCTACATTCGGTAGTTTTTTTGTTTGATTCAATAATTTATACGCTACAATTAATAGTTATTTTGTTGATATCTAGATATTTTTTTTGTTGATATCTATAATTTATATTATTTAATTCGTTTTTTGTTTTTAAAACCTTCCATTTTTAACAAATTTGTTAATTCTGAAATATTATTTGAATTAGTATTTAACTTTTTGGAAGTTTTTATCGTTTTCGTGTAGATTTCATTTCATTTAGAAATTTATTTCGTATAATATTCATGTTGATTTTTCTTGAACTTAGAATTATTTCATTATTTGTAAAAATGGCTTCCACTCCTTTGAACTTATTTATTCGTGCTTCCACCTCTATTGTGAGATTCGCTGCACACTTCGGTGCATTGAAGGAAGACGAATTAGATATTTATGATCTTGAAGTTAGGAGTGAGGAAATTAAAAAATTGTGGAAATCAGTCGAGGAAACTTTTAATAATTGTCTCTCCCACGTAGAAAATCCTGAAGATCTCGATTCATTGTATAGCCAGTATGCGGTCTCGTCAAAAGAATATATGCATTGTTCATCAGTTATAAATCGATTGTTATCTAACATCAGAGGTTCTAATAAATCATCCCTGAATTCTTCTTCTAGCAATTCAGTAGTGTCGGTAACGGAGCATCCCGACAATATTCTTCCGGGAACTCTCTCAGTTGATGCCACCGTTAAAAACGTGAGCTTGTCGTCCCAAACTTCTTGTGATGTGGGAACGCAGGCATCTAGCTCCACAATTTTGAATATTGGGAATTCTAGAATAAGCCAAAGCTTTACCGTAGATCCTCCAAACACAGATAACCTTCATAATCTTGCGATTCCTCCCTGCAATATCGACATTTTCAGTGGAGATATTCTTAATTGGCCCACATTCAGAGATTTGTTTAGTGCGGTATATATTAATATCTCCCGATTGACAGACATTGAGCGTCTATGTCATCTAGTGAGTAAAACTAGTGGTGAGGCTCGAGAAATCGTCTCGAAATTTCCTTTGACTCATCGCAGTTTTGAACCTGCGTGGAATGCCTTGAATTCCACTTATGATAATCCACGCCTTATTTTTCATAGCCATTTGAAAATGTTGTTTGGCCTTCCTGTGCTGGATCAGGAAAGTAGTTCAGGACTTAAGTCACTTCAACGCGGAATTAATAGTTGTCTTTCCGCAATGGCAATTTATAACATACCAACGGAAAATTGGGATCCGATCGTGGTATTTATTTGTTTGCAAAATTGCCCAAAGTGACACACGCTTTATGGGAGCAAAGTGTTAAATCCAAATCGTCTCTTTCATCTTGGAAAGAGTTAGATGTATTCTTGACAGAGAGAATTCGAACTCTTCTGGGTTTGCATGAAATGAGAAATGCTAATATTGTCTCACATTCGAAGAATACAATCAATTCCGTTTCGTCTAAATGTGCATCATCTACTCCTCGTTCGTCCTCTGATTCTTGTTGCGTTCTTTGTTCAGAGAAACATACACTATATTATTGCTATCGGTTTTTAAATTGTACACCTGCCGATAGATTTAAATTGGTCAAAAAGCATTCTTTGTGTGTAAATTGTCTTCGTAGGGGACACGAAGTCAAAAATTGTAACAGTCGTACTTGTCGAAAGTGCAATCACAGACATCATACTCTATTGCACAGAGATAGCTCTATTGTGAGCGCTCCGAGTCAGATGGTGACTCACACACATTCTAATTTATCGTCTTCGGCACCAGCTTTTCGACCACGAAATTTTAATGTAAATAGTAATGGTTCGTCCTCTTCCACTGTGATTAATCCACCCGCATCGGTCGGCACTGCTATTCGACAAACATTTCACGCCACGCAGAACAAAGCAGTTCTATTGGGAACAACCATGGTCAATATTGTTAATAATGGTGCTTGTTATCCTGCTCGAGCGCTTATAGATCCGGCTTCTGAGTCGTCTTTCATTTCCGAGCGACTTCAAAAGAAATTGAAGCTACCGGTCAAATCCACAATTTCGACAATTCGCGGAGTAAATTGTACTGTCGCTACTACATGTCGAAAAATGTGCTCGTTGAAACTTAGCAGTCGTTCTAATAGGTCTCACAGTTTGGAAACGTCGGCCTTGGTAGTAGATTCCATATCGGGAAATCTTCCATCCTCTTCGATTACATCGGACCTTAAATCGGATTTGTCAAATATAGTTTTGGCAGATCCCGACTTCCTTGAATCTCGTCCAGTAGATATTTTGATAGGAGCAGACTTGTATCCACAAGTAGTAAAAAATCATAGTTTTCGACTTTCGTCTGGATCGCTGCTCGCTCAAAATACAAAATTCGGCTGGATAATTACTGGTCCTATAACATAAATTCTTTTCGTAAATAGTACGAAATCGTTGTAAGGCGACCCTAAACAAACCTAACACAATTTGGCTCACATATCGCGGGGTCCCTAATGGCCCTTTCGTTTCGCGGGGTCCCTAATGGCTCATTCGTTTCGCGGGGTCCTTCATGGCTCCATCGTTTCGCGAGGTCCCTAATGGCCCTTTCGTACCACAGGTCCTTCCTGGCCTCACACAACCGCGGGGTCCCTAATGGCCCTTTCGTACAATAGATCCTTCATGATCTATGTAATCACGGGGTCCCTAATGGCCCTTTCGTTAGCAAGTAAGATTGTTATTTGAAAAAAGTAAAAAAAAGAATTATGAAAAAATATATTGAAAAAATGTAAAAGGTTTTGCTCATATGTGTGTTTTAAGGGAGGCGGCAAATGTTTAAGCGAGAATGCTATTTAAAATGGTTAAATAGTTAGCCTTTAATTTGAAGGGCCGTAGCCGTTGAAATCTGTCTACTCCTTTTTATTACACCCTTGTAATAGTATGAGGCTGACAGATTTCAACGGACAATTGTTTACATTTTGAGTTTGCGCCACCTTTAGGCAGTACTTGATAACTTCTCGTTGTAACCTACTGGCGGCACATCTTGTTGAGAACAACTTGGCTTAAATTGTAAGCTACGTACATATCGGTGTACATCAAGGTAATATCGTTTACCGTCAATAAATATCGGCATTGGTCGAAACCTTTTATTAATAAAACTATTGTGTTTTATTTCTCTTTATTTTTGCTCACGAGTACGCATTGGGCGTACTGACTCTATCGGGAGATTCGTTGCACTGTACCTTCCAACCACCCAAGTCCCTATAGTGCGGACTTAACATTTGGTCCTTCGAGCCGGATATTGTGTCGGTGTTGTTGGAGCCTTTGCTTATTGATTTGTTTGCTCTTCTTTACACAGCGAAACAAATCAACATTACAGTCCATCCATCTATCCATCCATCTCTTCATTTTTCACTTTTCATCTCATCAAAAAACAGGTACGTAAAGTGTTTTAAGTGAGATAATAAAAAATAACAAAATATAATTACAAAAGTGAAAAAGAAAATAACAACAAATAGTGTTTTGATCTCTCTGTGGCCGTCTTACAACACGTCGCGTAACCCGCTCACATATCCATCGCCGTGTACGTTTACCACAGACAAACAAAAAAAGAAAAAAAATCATAAAAGTGAAAAAAAAACCAAATAAATTCAAAAGGGATTAAGTGCATTTATTACAAAAAAATATATATATTTGTTAGAATTTATTTTCATTAAAAGTGCACATTTTAAAATATAAATAATAAAAAATAAATAATTCCTTAAATTCATTGATTTTCTCTTGAAAAAATATAATTATTAATTTAATATTTATTGTGCCAATTCTAAATTTGATTTTCTTTTATTTGTTTTGCAAAAAATCCCTTTTAGTTTGTTTGGTTATTATCCAGTGACAACCAACAGCATTTACATTATTTCATACGTATATTCGCTGACCAACACAATAAATATACATACATACGCTCATACCGTTGAGTCTGTTGGTCGGTCGGTCAGTCGCTTGCGTGCTTGTTGGTTGATACACAGACACACTGTATGCCTACATATTAATTGTGTTGCGTATTTCTTTTTTTCGTTTGTTCGTATACCCTGTAGGAACCTTTTGTTACCTACCCTATAGGAAAAATTTTCCTTAGTACACGAGCATATACTAATATAATATATTGAAATAATTTATAATAAGTATTAGTGAGCGTGGTTCGGGTATATTATTTAAATATTTTTGCAAATTAATTAGGCGCGTATACCCTACACTCGGTCAATTAGATTTTTTAACCAATAAAATATTTTTTGACCGTTTTGTATTAAAAAAGATTATTTTAATTAAATTTTTTTGAGAATTTTAAAATTGATTTAATTTGTTATTGTGATTTTTTGGTCACAATCTCCCTACAATCGGTAGTGTGAACCTAATAGAGGTGAATTAAATCAAAAAATCTCAGTATTTTCGGTCGAAAATAATATTTTTTTTAAAAATAATTTGGATTTTCGCATTTTATGCTAAAAAATTGCGTGTTTTTTATTATTTAAATATATACACGGATATAATTCTGAATTTACTACAAATATTTTGAATTTATTTATATTTTTTTGGATTTTTATTTGGTTTTTTTATATAAAATTATTTGATTTTTATTACTTTTCGATATCTGTTGAACCTTTTTAAAGATAAATTCCAGATTTTTCGAAAGCTTTTGGGGTTTAGATAGTTATTGAGAATTCTAAGCCGCTTTCTAGAAAAATTATTTGCTTATTTTTGATTTTCTGGTATCTTCTGACTCTATTGTGAGTTATAAATTTGGAAAAAAGGATCAATTTAAATTCCAATCTACTTGGGGAATTTTGAAATTAACCTATTTCGTAATACTTTTTGCTGCTGTTTCTTTTTGGAACTATTTAGAGTGATTTTTGTGGTTTGTTTGAAATTTTATAATAGTTCAATATGCCAATCACTCCTCTAGATCTATTCATTAGAGCCACAGATGCTGTGGTTAAGTTCGAGGCTCATTATAATGCCCTAGATACTGATGAATTAGATAAATATGACTTAGAGGTTCGTAGTGAGGAAATCCAAAAGTTATGGGCACAGGCATATGATATGTATGGAAAATGCCTGGAGTATTTGATGTCTTCCGTAGAGGCAAAAAAAGAAGATATTGATTCGGTTGATAGTAAGTATGAAGTTTCTTATCAGACTTACTTAAGGTGTTTGTCCGCTATTAAACGAAAGTTGGGGCATATTAACGAACGATTGTATCATTTGTTTCGAAAGACTAGTGGAGAAGCTCGTAAAATAGTTTCCAAATTTCCATTAACTAATCGTGGTTTTGTTCTCGCGTGGAAATCTTTAAAGGAAACTTATGATAATCCTCGTGTTATTGTACACAGTCAGTTGAAATTGCTTTTTTCTTTGCCCGTCCTTGATAGTGAAACTTGTTCTAATTTGAAATCGCTACAACGTGGCATAAATGGATGTCTGTCGGCAATGTCTACTTATGACATATATAATAGTATTTTTGTGTTTGCAACGCCTTCCTAAAATCACACAAACGTTATGGGAACAGAGTGTGAAAGACAAATCTTCGTTGTCGTTGTGGAAAGATTTAGATGCGTTTTTGACAGAACGTATTCAAACATTAATGTGTCTACACGATATGCGTGGTAATGACGCGACGAAGCGTACAATTAAAAAGGTACAGTCTCATTTCACTCATGGAGACTCTTCAGCCCATTCTCAGGCAACTCGTCCTAATAATGATATTAATTCGTCGAGAAAAACTGGTTGTTTACTTTGTCGCACTAGTAATCATAGATTGTTTGAATGTTCCCGATTTAAAAGCTTGTCGTCCTCTGAAAAGTATAAATTTGTGAAACGCAATCATTTATGCGTGAATTGTCTCCGGAAAGGACACGGAGTAAAAAAGTGTGATAGTAGTCGCCATTGTTCGACATGTAATCAACCTCACCACACTTTATTACACCGTGTAGATTCCAATTCGAATAGTTCTGCTCCGGTCAATTCAGTTTCGACGAATAATAGGCCCGCAAATCCTCCCTCGAATGCAGAGCAAAATTTACCATCCACATCTGCGGGTTGTGTTCCTCGTCAGGTCTTTCATATAGTTCAAAATAGATCTGTCTTGTTAGGAACAGCCATGGTAAATATACTTCACTTAGGTGTTCCCTATTTAGTTAGAGCTCTGATAGATCCAGCATGTGAGTCCTCATTCTTATCTGAGCGACTCCAAAACCGTCTCAAACTACCTGTGCATTCCACTAACGCTACTATCTCAGGAGTAAATTGTACTGTTTCCGCAACTTCTCGTAAATCATGTTCCTTGAGAATTGGAAGTCCTGTTGATAGCTGTGTTGTTTTAGAAACTATTGCATTTGTTTTGCCTTCTATTTCGGGAAATATTCCATCATTTGCAATGAGTTCGGACTTAAAATCGCAAATACCTGATCTACAGTTGGCCGATTTTAATTTATTTGATCCGCATCCTGTATATCTCTTATTAGGCGCTGACCTCTATCCGAAGATTTTATTAGCTGGTTGTCGATCCTTATTATCTGGTAGTTTGCTTGCCCAGAACTCCATTTTTGGTTGGTTAGTTACTGGGCCCGTTCCCACAACTGAAGTTCGAACATTTGCTACCCAAATCGATATAGCAGAAGAAGACTCATTAAATAAAACTTTGTTGCGTTTTTGGGAGTTAGAGGAACCTCCGAAACAAAAATTTTTGTCTCCTTCTGATCGTTTTTGCGAAGATAATTATAAGAAAACAACGCGTCGACTGTCGGACGGTAGATATATTGTAACACTACCAATAAAACCTGACATTAATTGTTTTGAGTATTTGGGAAAGTCACGCGAAACAGTTTTGAAACAATATTTTAGGAATGAGTAATCTTTGTTGAAAAAATCGGATGTTAAAGTTACATATGACGCGGTTTTACAAGAATATTTAGATCTTGGTCACATGAAATTAGTATCTCTCAGTTCCTCTACTAATTCTTTGT
>NW_026879313.1:0-26392 GCF_032173495.1 Musca vetustissima
TATGTTGTTATGTCCTCGTACTTGGTTGGATTTTACGTATTGCTCTGCATTGGAACTTCACCTGCTTCAAAAACAATTAGATAAGTAAAATACTATCGCTTTCCCCTTTTTGAGGAGAAAAGAAAAAAAATTAAATATTAAAGATCAACAACAAAATTTCATTGAACTGTATTGCTATTTTTTTCATTCTCTTTTGCTTCTACTCGCTGCAACAAAAATGCATGTTTCATAATCATTGATAATTTTGTCTTCTTCTTTTCCTAATTGCTGTTGTAACAAGAACAACAATATGTAATTCTTCTATTCTCGTTTTTTTATTCTTCTCAAAATATAGTTTTTTGTGACTCGTTGTAATGAACGGTAGTAGTGACAATGTGATTTTTTTTATGAAGAAGACAAAATGCATCATTGATAATAAAACATATGTTAATAACAAAACAAATAAAACAATTACAAAATGAATGTGAAAGTTGCTAAAAAAATAGAATGCAAATAATTTAATGAAAAACCAGTGAGCGGAGCAGTATAGTCGGACGGGGCCGACCATACGATACCCTACACAACTACCACGAACTCTAACTTTCTGAGGATGTTTATTCCGAGTCTGAGTAATATTTCGTGATATTTGCCCCCTCTTGCCCGATTAGATGTCAACAACACCTCTTCCTTACTTTTTCGAAAGTACAGTCATTCTAATTACTTGTCCAGATTATCTTCACGGTGGGTTGTGTTGTGATTATACCCTACACAACTATGTTGTCAGGGTATTATAGCTTTGTGCAGCCCCAAATGTTTGTAACGCCGCGAAATATTGGTCCTAGACCCACCGTCATATCTCGACTAGCTGAGTCGATCTAGACATGTGTGTCCGTCAGTCCGTCTGTCCATTATAATTTGTAAACACGATACAGGCCACAGTTATGGACCAATCTTCACGAAATTTTGCATGTAGGATGGGTTCTGGCCAATGAAGACCCCTATTGTTTTTGGAAATTTAGGGGATGAAATGGACCAAATACTAAATTTTTGTCGGTTTTTCTGGTCGCTCCAGAGGCCGCAATTATGGCCCAAACACCGCGAATTTTTACATGGAGAAGGGGATCGGGTCAGAGAATAAGCATGCATGTTTTGATAAATATCGGTCAATATTTAGCGGGTCAAATGGACCCTGACTTTTGTGTGAAAAATGACAAAATTTGTATTCTATGGCATACATATTTACTCCTGGAGGATGTAGACCCCAGGAGTTGATAGCATATCCAAGAGGAGTGGTTGGCCTTTAAATTGATATCAAATATAGTGATGTATCTACTCAGATGTGGGAGTTACAGTCAAATATTTACAGGTGCTTACGTATTCAGATATTATTCAGTAACCCATTACCACATTAGAGGGAGAAATATCGCGCTGATGGCTTTGACATTTTTCATGAAGTTCCAGTTATGGTCAAGAACAACGCCTACAATTTTCGGTGATGATCAGATTAAAATTTTGGGATGAAATGGACCGACAACATAATTTTTTGTGTGTTTTCGAGTAGAGTATAATCCGAAAATCACAACACAACCCACCGTGAAGGTAATCTGGACAAGTAATTAGAAGGACTGTACTGAATATTCGAAAAAAGTAAGGAAGAGGTGTTGTTAACCTCTAATCGGACAAGAGGGGGCAAATATCACGAAATATTACTCAGACTCGGAATAAACATCCATAGAAAGTTAGAGTTCGTGGTAGTTGTGTAGGGTATCGCATGGTCGGCCCCGTCCGACTATACTGCTCCGCTCACTGGTTTTCGGATTATACTCGACTCGAAAACACACAAAAAATTAAGTTTTCGGTCCATTTCATCGCAAAATTTTAATCTGATCATCACCGAAAATTGTAGGCGTTGTTCTTGACCTTAACTGGAACTTCATGAAAAATTTAAAGCCATCAGCGCGATATTTCCCCTCTAATGTGGTAATGGGTTACTAAATAATATCTGAATACCTAAGCACCTGTAAATATTTGACTGTAACTCCCACATCTGAGTAGATACATCACTATATTTGGTATCAATTTAAAGGCCAACCACTCCTCTTGGATATACTATCAACTCCTCGGGCCTACATCCTCCAGGAGTAAATATATATGCCATAGAATACAAATTTTGTCATTTTTCACACAAAAGTCAGGGTCCATTTGACCCGCTAAATATTGACCGATCTTTATCAAAACATGCATGCTTATTCTCTGGCCCGATCCCCTTCTCCATACAAAAATTCGCGGTGTTTGGGCCATAATTGCGGCCTCTGGAGCGACCAGAAAAACCGACAAAAATAAAGTTTTTGGTCCATTTCACCCCCTAAATATTAATCGATCTTTTCCAAAAACAATGGGGGTCTTCATTGGCCAGAACCCATCCTACATGCAAAATTTCGTGAAGATTGGTCCATAACTGTGGCCTGTATCGTGTTTACAAATTTTAATGGACAGACGGACGGACGGACACACATGTCTAGATCGACTCAGCGTGATTAAATGCTGAAACAAACATAATCCCTTATAAAATATCGCAGCTTAACAACCATACATCGATCGACATCAATTTCAAGGGTTCTGCAATGGATTTCATATGATTGTATGGTAAGTGAATTGTATTGTATCATTATTATTTTATTTGTGAGTTATATTCTTTTGCTTCTTACGTATTGTTGATAAAGAAGAATCAACAATTGTTCCATCCTTTTTCACTTTTGTGGTTTATCTCTTGTTTTCATTCACAATAGTTTCAATGAATGAAAATACCCTACATTTAATATTTAAATATTTAGTTCATTAATACATATGTTTTTTTTAGTTTTCTGAATAATTTCTCTATATAATAATTATTTTCAAGTATGCTAAAATTCCTAAAATTTAATGAAATTTGAAAAAATAAGATAATTATTTGAAATATTATTTTTAAGATTTTCTATACTTTAGATACCTGAAATGAGTTGAATAAATGTCATATTTATACAATATGGATTACTAATTTAAAAATTCCTGAGTTTACCTAAAACGATGTTGAAAATGAAATAGATCCCTAGTTATTCTCTTTTGTTATGGGGTTCTATAAAAATGTTTCAGCCAGATAGAACCATAGGTAGGGTGGGTAAAGAGGCTAGCGCTCCAAGAATCCACCATGGAGTCGCTCAATGAAATACGTCATTAATCAATACCTTTGTTCTTTCAATTGCCTATCCATGATTACTAGGTTTTTCGGGGTAGTTAGTTTCTGTTAGCCTAGGTAATGTTTATCCATACACATAAATGTTTGTTTTTTTTCCATTTTAAATAGGGAGTTTAAAATTATTATTGCAACGTTTAAACAGGTGAATATTCGTGTAGGACGCGAACCCCCCAGCCGACTGCTACTGCTAGCATATTGATAACTCCCGTAGTCCTATCATTGATATTTGCTGATAATGAAAAGTATAGTTCATCAAATTAATACTTCCAAAAGGAGTGTTTGAAAATACTGTAGAGTGTTCGTTACACAGCATCTCTTCCTTACAACCGACCCCTAAATATTAACCGATCTTTTCAAAAACAATAGGGGTCTTCATTGGCCAGAACCCATCCTACATGCAAAATTTCGTGAAGATTGGTCCATAACTGTGGCCTGTATCGTGTTTACAAATTATAATGGACAGACGCACGGACGGACGGACACACATGTCTAGATCGACTCATCTAGTCGTGATATGACGATCGGTATACTTAAAGGTGGGTCTAGGACCAATATTTCGCGGCGTTACAAACTTTTGGGGCTGCACAAAGCTATAATACCCTGACAACATAGTTGTGTAGGGTATAAATATTAGATGGTGCAAAGTTTGGTTTAAATTGTATAGTCTGTTCGCATTATATTTCAAAATACATTTTCAACAATATTTTAAAAATGTTGTGTGGGAGGTACCAGAAGGGATAGACCAATATCCCCCATCTTCGAACTTAATTTATGTTTACGAGAAGTATTACGATGTGCAAAGTTTGGATTAAATCGGTTTCTCCAATCTAGAGTTATCGTAGTGCACCAGCTAGCCAGACACACAGACGGACATTTGCAAATCGACTCCAAATTGTGGGAAATGCATTTAGTAGAAAACCAGTAAGGAGAGTAGTAAAGTCCGACTGGGCCGACTATATGATATCCATCACCACTTTGGGTATATTTTACATGTATTTTACATGATCCTTACAATTGCATATCAATGTTTCATCGAAGGAATATACTCATGTCTTTTTGCAACCTACGATAAATTTAATTTCATTCGGGCGGATTTAGACCCTGAGACAAATATATAGAAAAAGATTTATAGCAAAATTTATATACGCTAATCGGTGTTAAAACTTTAATTTTAATCAGACACCCGTGCTGCATCAGCACAATTTCAACCATGGCTCAATTTGATACGTTGTGCAAAATTTCGTGTTAATCGACAAACATTAGGAATTTGGTGCTCCACTTTTGTAAAATCGGACGAATATATATGTAGATGTGGGAGCTATATCGAAATCTAAACCGTTTCTCCGAAACTTACCACACATTATTCTAGACTTAATTCAGTACGCTGTGCCAAATTTTGTGCAAATCGAAGGATATATAGGGACTTTGGTCCACCATTTACATAAATTCGGACGAAAATATATGGGAGCTATATCTAAATTTGAACCGATTTTCACGAAGCTTAACACACCTCACGCAAGACTTCATTCAGTACGCTATGCAAAATTTCGTGCAAATCCAAGGATATATAGGGACTTTGGTGCACCATTTACGTAAAATCGGATGAAAATATATATGGGACCTATATCTAAATCTGAACGAATTTCCCGAAACATACCACTCATCATTCTAGACTGAACTCATTGCACTTTGCCAAATTTCATGCAAATCGAAGAATATAAAAGGACTTTGGTGCACTATTTACCTTCAATCGGACGAATATATATATATATATATATACATATATGGGAGCTATATCGACATCTGAACCGATTTCCACGAAATTTAATACACATCGTTCTAGACTTAATTCAGTACGCTATGCGAAATTTCGTGCAAATATAAATATATATAGGGACCATTTACATAAAATCGGACGAAAATATATATGGGAGCTATATCGAAATCTAAGCCGATTTTCCCGAAACTCACCACTCATCATTCTAGACTTAATTCAGTACGCTATGACAAATTTCGTGCAAATCGAAGGGACCATGGTGCACTATTTACCTAAGATCGAACGAAAATATATTTGGGATCTATATCTAAATCTAAACCGATTTTTACGAATCTTAACACACATCACTCCAGACTTAATTTAGTCGATATGCCAAATTTCCTGGAAATCGAAAGATATATAGGTACTTTGGTGCACCTTTTACTTTAAATCGTACGGAAATATATATTTGAGCTATATCTAAATCTGAACCGACTTTTCACAACTTTAATAGGGTTCGTCCTTGGGCCAAGTCGAATCAAAAATGCAACCTGTACTTTGTTTACAAGCATTCGAATTTCCATGTGGTATACGGTATAATTTTTATTCCACATATAAAATTTTTAAAATTACTTATATATTCATATCTCCACATCTCTCCCCATCCTCTCTTTCACAATCAATATTATCCGATAAATATCTTTCAAACAAGCTGTAATATTTACAAAACATTTAGTGTTATAATCAAGGGTAAACCTTCAAGATGTTAAATTGGGCATCAACCATAAGGTGTCTTAAGACATCGAGATAGCCACACACTATAATCTTAAAGAATCCTGTAAGGTATGACCCATAAAGGATGTTTGCAAACAAACAATAGACAGCGTAAATAATTTGCCAATCACAGGAATTTCGATTTTCTATTGACCACCATTGTGGTTATTGCTTGTAAATATTTTGATTTGATATACTTTGCCAGCCCACTGTCAATGGTCTCGGATTCCTAAGGTAGACCTGTGTAAAATCTTTAAATTTCATTAAACCGCAAAGCATGAAAAGTCATAATACCACGAAAACAGATCAACATTTTTAAATAAGGAGGTTTGCAGAAAAGAAAAGCAAACAAATATTCTTAGCTGACAGGATATACCCAAGGATTTAGCAAGTCATAAAATGTAGTCAGTTTGTTATCCTCTTACACCACGCTATGAGTAGGAAATTAAGAAGTGTGTTGTACGATCAGCCCACACTGTGAAGTTGTATTTGTAGTGTAGCAACAATTCGGATCCTGCCTGTGCTGCTCGTAGATCCTTGTAAATAAGTTTGAGGTTTTGCGCACACAGGCAGTTGGTGTGTGTTTCCAATTTCTTAAAGGAGTAAATGTGTGCACATCCTCCTGTATGATCATCGTAGTTGTTTCGACAACTCCTACATCTATGAAGGTTTGTTAGCTCATTACAACACTCCCGGTCCTTAATGTTTTAACATTACTATACAGGCAGTTATGACTGTATCACTGTGTGCCATTGGCAATTTACTTCATGTTTTTCATACTGCAGAAGCTGATGATAAAAGTCGTAATATTTCAGTTCTTCATAACCTTGACTTTCATTTAAGAATATCGGAGAATAGTCGTAATGTGTGTCCTTGAATATAATATTTTTTGTCAAAGGATAATTTCTTGACCTTGAATTAATTTAAAATTATTAATGAAAATTGGGTGTAACAACAATAAGGATATACTTTTTTGGAACTCATAACAGAATTGAAAACCTTGGCTATATTAATTGAGTGGAACGAAATCAGTCGTGTGTCAGTGTTTATTTCCCCTTCAAGGATATTTTATTTTGCAATACTTTAATATTAATTACCATGCTTATAGATTTCAATACATTATAAAGAGATATTCAAGGATATTTTTCAGTTATTGTAAATCGGTAGCATTTGTTTGTATAAAATGTGAATTGTTTTGACTTTGAACGGATTTGGAGATCCTGACTTGATGTTAGTTAGCTTCTTATCCGTTGTATTCTTTAAGGTCTGCATTTTGAACTCTCGGTTGGAAGAAAAGTTCAGTAGCCTTGTTTTGATTTATATGGGAAATTCAAGGATTCTGCCGCTGCTTAGGAAGGTCTAATGTTTTGCAATTAAAGGCATGCGACTGCCATGCGACCATCATGTTGGAGATCTCAAGGATGTTTACATATTTTGAACATGTCTGAGTTCCACGTCGTCATTTTGTTTCCAATATTGAAAACACTATGCAATAAAATCGTTCACGGGTCTGAGAGTGGCAATTTCTTGATGAATACAAAATTCATCAAGTTATTTTTTTAATTTTTGTTTTGGGTATTGTACGTTATTTTTGAGACAGTCAAATCGAAGGGGGAATATTTTTGTAAAACATATTCTACCTTTATTTTGAGGCCATAAAGCATCAGAAAAAACGGCAAAAATTTTTTCAACCCTAAATATTAACCGAAATATCCTACACAAGCCGAAACTTTCAAATATAATGGACAGAAGGACGGACGGACACACATGTCTAGATCGACTCAGTTAGTCGAGATATGACGATCGATATACTTATAGGTGGGTCTAGGACCAATTTTTCGCGGCGTTACAAACTTTTGGGGCTGCACAAAGCTATAATACCCTGACAACATAGTTGTGTTAAAATTTCCTTCGTCATAGACAAATAACCGATCATCATATCATTGGAATTCTTAAAATCTTATCTAACAGCCTATAATCTAAATTTCTCTAAATTATTTGGAACCTTGAAATAATTAGACCCTTGAAAATAATTTGAAAAAAATCAAATATTAAAATTGAAATTAGCCATAACTCAAGAACTTTTCCTATGGCGAATTTATCCTTTTCTAATTCCCAGGCCACCCGAAATCGAAAATCCATTTGGAATCAGTAATGTCATAAATATGTAAATAACCTTGAGTCGCATGCCTTTAATTATAAAACATTAGTCATTGCTAAGCAGCAGCAGCTATCTTTGACTCTTACACATAAATCAAAACAAGGCTACTGAACTTTTGTTTCACCTGAGAATTCGATATATAGACCTTGAAAAATAAACTGTCAGGTCAATTCAGGGTCCCCAAATCGTTTCAAAGTCAAAAATCAATAGCCTGAAAATCCACATTTTATACAAACAAATGCTACCGATTCTGCTTACAATAGCTGAAAAATATCCTTGAATTATTGTTATTTTTTACAACTAATGAAAATTAAGAATTTAAGAAATTATTGACTGCCATAAGAATAATATGCTTGAAAGGAAATAGAAACTGACACACGACCGATTTAGTTCCAGACATTTAATATAGTCAAGGCTTTCAATTCTTCTACAACTTTCCATTAACGAAGAATATCGTTAATGTCGTTACACCCAATTTTCATTACTAATAGAAAATTAATTCAGGGTCAAGAAATTATCCTTTGAAAAACTTCAGGGACACATTACAACTTGTCTCTATTATCCTTGAAGGAAAACAATGTTGTGAAGAACTAACACCAACTAAATGTTAACAGTTGCTTCTGCAGTATGATAGACAAGATGTAAATTGCCAAATGGTACAAAGAAATCCTGCGGTGTTACATGGACAAATGTCTGTAGTGTAGGATAGCAAACACCAATGACTGGTAGTCCTGTAATGAGTTAACAGACCTTCAGAAATATAGGAGTCAAAGAAATGACTGTGATAACAAGCAGAATATGTACACATTTACTCCATCCATAAAAGGCCTGTGTGTTAAAACCACAAACTCAGTTACAAGGATCTGCTAGCAACACAGGGAGTAACATATTTCTTGCTATATTGCATACAAAAATCCACAGTGTGTGGCGGTTGTGCATCACAATATTTAATTTCCTACTCATAGTGTGGTGTGAGAGGAAAACAAGCTGACTACATTTTATGACTTGCTTAATCCTTGGGAATATCCTGGCAGCTAAGAATATTTGTTTGCTTTTCTTTCCTGCAAACCTCCTTATTTCAAATGTTGATCTGTTTTCGTGGTTTTATGACTTTTCATGCTTTGCGGTTTAATGAAATTTAAAGATTTTACACAGGTCTACCTTAGGAATCCGAGACCATTGACAGTGGGCTGGCAAAGTATATCAAACCAAAATATTTACAAGCAATAACCACAATGGTGGTCAATAGAAAATCGAAATTCCTGTGGTTGGCAAATTATTTACGCTGTCCATTGTTTGTTTGCAAACATCCTTTTATGGGCCATACCTTACAGGATTCTTTAAGATTATAGTGTGTGGCTATCTCAATGTCTTAAGACACCTTATGGTTGATGCCCAATTTAACATCTTGAAGGTTTACGCATGATTATAACACCAAATGTTTTGTAAATATTACAGCTTGTTAGATAGATATTTATTGGATAATCTTGATTGTGGAAGAGAGGATGGGGAGAAATGTATATGTGGAGATATGAATATATAAGTAATTGTAAAATATTTATATGTGGAGTACAAATTATACCGTATACCACATGGAAATGTGAATGCTGGTGAATACTAGTAATGGACAAGTGTAAAATTTTAATTTTATGGAGTAATCTTACAGTGCAAAAGGAAACGAGTTAGACACATGGTTCCCTTTTAGGATATGCATAAAATCACTTTTTAAATCGATTTATGCATGTCCGTCCGTATGTCTGTCCTTGCTAACTTGTAAACAAAGTACAGGTCGCCCAAGGACGAACCCTATTGAAATTGGGAAAAATAGGTTTAGATTTAGATATAGCTCCCATATATATTTTCATCCGATCTTAGGTAATTAGTGCATCAAAGTCCCTATATAACCTTCGTTTTGCACGAAATTTGTCATAGCGTACTGAATTGAGTCTAGAATGATGAGTGGTAGGTTTCGGGAAAATCGGTTTAGATTTCGATATAGCTCCCATATATATTTTCGTCCGGTTTTATATAAATGGACCCTATATATCTTTAGATTTGCACGAAATTTCGCATAGCGTACTGAAACAAATATATATATATATATATATATATATTTGTCCGATTGTAGGTAAATAGTGCACCAAAGTCCTTTTATATTCTTTCATTTGCACGAAATTTGGCACAGCGTACTGAATTAAGGCTAGAATAATGTGTGGTAAGTTCCGGAGAAATCAGTTTAGATTTCGATATAACTCCCACATCTACATATATATTCGTCCGATTTTACATAAGTGGTGCACCAAACTCCTAATGTTTATCGATTAAAACGAAATTTTGTACAACTTATCAAATTGAGACTGGAATGACATTTTTGCGTTTTTTTGAAATTTCATATATGGATAAACTATCAACTTATCGGGTCTATCTCCCTCAGGAGTAAATATATACGCTATAGAATACAAATTTTGTCATTTCTCACACAAAAGTCAGGGTCCATTTGACCCGCTAAATATTAACCTATCTTTATCAAAACATGCATGCTTATTGTTTGGTCCGATCCTCTTCTCCATGCAAAAATTTGGGTCATAATTGCGGCTTCTGGAGCGACCAGAAAAACCGACAAAAATTAAGTATTTGGTGTTACAAACTCTTGGGGCTGCACAAAGCTAAAATACCCTGACAACGTAGTTGTGTAGGGTATTAATATACCCAAAGTGGTGAAGGGTATCATATAGTCCGCCCGGTCCTACTCTACTTACTGGTTTTGTCCGTCTGTGTGTCTGGCTAGCTGGTGCCCACTATAACTGTAGATTGGAGAAACCGATTTAATCCAAACTTTGCACATCGTAATACTTCTCCTAAACATAAATTAAGTTCGAAGATGGTATATCCCCTCTGGTACCTCCCACACAAAATAGTCAAAATTTTATTGAAAATTAGTTTTACAATATAATGCGAACAGACTATACAATTTAAACCAAACTTTACACCATGTAATAGTTTTAAATATAATATTAACGAATGGAATATCCTGACCCAAACTGTCGGCAACATCGACTGACACTTTGTCATTCCGTTTGCTACACCTTTCTTTATAAGAATAAAATTCTATGCCGATTTACGCATGTCCGTCTTTCTGTCTGTTGAAATCACGATAGAGATCACTATATTTAAGATAGAGATCTGAAATTTTGCACAGACATTGCTGGTACTCCTAGGTCCGAATTTGGTATCTTGGGTTCCCATTGTATAACACATATCCGTACCAAAAACTATTAACGGAACACCCAGTATTCGACAATCTAGAGATTTTGGACACGTTTTCCACAAAATTGGCTGTAAATTGGCATTTTGGGTTCTCATTGAATAACGCTAATATTGAAACTAAACTATTAATATTAACCTAAGTTTCAGGGTAGCCACACAGGACATTTTCATCACATAGCCCATGTTAGAGGTCGATTTCCCCGGACAACAGTTTACTATAACATAATATAGGGTCTAAATAGAGATATTTCGATTAGGTACACTTTTGATCATATCAAAATGTGTACACCTATTGAACTTAAGGCAGAGGGTATAAACTCTGACCTAACTGCTATCCGTAGAAGCCACCCAAGTGATGGGAAAAAACCTTGAAAATAGAAGGGGCAAAACAGCTACACCTCGAAATACAATTTGAGTAATTAAATTTCGGCAAGTTTTCGAAGTTTCAACAATGTATGCCAAAGATATAATTTTGTTACAGTCCATTTTCATAGTTGAAAAATTATTCAGGGTCAACAATTACCAATAAAGGAAAGGACAAGGACAAATCCATAAATGTCAAGGTTTAATTCTCTTGTCAATGCCCTGAATGTCGCAAGTAATTCACAACTACTGTTGTGAATAACAGCTTCTGCAGAAGATGATAAGCAAGCAGGTCATTGCCAAAAAATGAAAGAAAACGGAATCCTGTGGTGTGGCGTAGATAACCGTCTGTGGTGTTAGGTTGTAACAGTAACACAAGGATATGTTGAACATGTGGCGCTGTAATGAGGTAAATGACCTTCAGGGTAGTAGGAGGCATTTTTTGAACCAAGATAGTGAAAAAAGTGAATGGCTGGCATGTAATCTCCTAGACCTACTGCGTGTGTGTCAAAACCACAAAATCATTTTCGAAGATATCTTGGCCATAAAAAAGGTAACAACAATATCAACATGTTCTTTGGCAACTGCAAAAACTCACTGTTTTGTGTGTCCTGCCTTGATTTGCGTTGCACTTCCTCTTGGTATTGTTGTTTTTTTCTGTAATTGTGTATATAGTGAAGGCTGTCTTTTAGGGCAAATAACAAAAAGGTTAATGTTTTATGACTGTTTTAAGGATATTGTGTGTGTGTCTTTGCTGTATATCCTGTGAGGTAAAAAGTATGTATTTGTTTACTTCGTAAATCCTTGTTAGTCTAAGTATAATCTGTGTTAGTCGTTTTATGACTCTTCATGCTTTGCGGTTTAATTTAATTTAAAGATTTTACAGAGTCCTTACTCTGTTGATCCTTTGCATGGTGTGCAGTTTGCAAAACCAAAACTATATCAAACCAAAATATTTACAAGCAATAACCACACAATAGTGAGTGGTCAATCCGTGAAAATCTGCAATTCTATGGTTTGCCAATTATTTACGCTGACCAATGTTTGTTTGCAAACATCCTTTTACTCTGTTTCTCTAAGGGAATTCGATAAGGTTGTGGTCGTTGTGGCTTAAGACACCTTGTGGTTAATTGGTTTACATATTGAAGATTTATATTTTAGACGAGATGATAACAACTTAGGTAAGTGTAAAATTCCAAAGTGTCTGCTGTCTTATCGATTTTCAAGAAAATATTTTTGAGTTTGCCTAATATTATGGCAAGTTATTTTTTTTTTTTTAATCGCGCATTTTTTGTAGTCTCGACTCCTTACCACTTATATAACCCACATTAAGATGTACGGTAGAAATATAAGTTTTACGGTTTACTACACCTGGTACAAAAATCGGGGTTTTTTCTGAAAATTCGGTTAAAACATTTAGCGATCCGCTTCTGTGTCCCATGATTTTTATACCCTACACAACTATGTTGTCATGGTATTATAGCTTTGTGCAGCCCCAAGAGCTTGTAAAGTCGCGAAATATTGGTCCTAGACTCACTTTTAAGAATACCGATTCGTCATATCTCCACTAGCTGAGTCGATCTAGACATGTGTGTCCGTCCGTCTGTCCATTATAATTTGTAAACACGATACAGGCCACAGTTATGGACCAATTTTCACGAATTGGAACAATGTTTACGAAATGCATGTAGGATGTGTTCTGCCCAAAGAAGACCCCTATTGTTTTTGGTGAAAGTCGTTAAATATTAAGGGTATGAAATGTACCAAATACTTAATTTTTGTCGGTTTTTCTGGTCGCTCCAGAGGCCGCAATTGTGGCCCAAACATCGGGAATTTTTACATGGAGAAGGGGGTCGGGCCAAAGAATAAGCGTGCCTGGTTTGAGAAAGATCGGCCAATATTTAGCGTCTCAAGTGGACCCTGACTTTTTTGTGAAAAATGGACATAGACATAGACCCGATAAGTTTATAGTACATCCAAGAGGAATAGTTGCCTTTAAATTGATACCAATTATATTGTCGTATGTACTCGGATATGGGAGTTACACTTAAATATTTACAGGTGCTTACCTATTCATATATTATTTAGTAATCGAATACCACACTAGATGGCGGAAATACACCGCTGATCGCTTTGAAATTTTGCATGAGGTTCCAGTTATGGTCGGTCAGATAATAATTTTGGGATGAAGTTGTGTTTTTTCGAGTCGATCTATAGGCCACAATTATAAGCCGAACGTCACAACACCATCCACGTTGAAGGGAATCTGGACAAGTAATTAGAAGGGTTGGACTGAATATTCGATTCATATAATATTCGAAAAATATGTCAGTTGACCTCTAATCGGGCAATAGGGTGCAAATATCATGAAATATAGCCCATGCTTGGAATAAACATCCACAGAAAGTTAGAGTTTAGTGGTAGTTGTATAGGGTATCGTATGGTCGGTCCGGTCTAACTATACTGCTCCGCTCACTATTTTGCTACTGCATTTATTTAGTTTACGGCATATGAAAAGAAGTACGAAAACGATGAACAAGGACTTGACTGAGGACATATCATCTTTAAAATTACCTGCAATAGGCGCAAGCAAAGATATTTTTATTGAAAAAAAATCTTACCAAGAAAAAACCTACTCTCTGATTGTCTGGATGTAAAAGCCCTTCCGGCTAGACCCAACAGATTGGCAGGGTCGTATGTTGACTTCTTCCTGCATACGCCATGGGTCGCACTGGCAGTGGGAAGAATAATGTCAGAGATCATCTACTTCTAGTCCGACCATAGAGCGATTCTCATTGGGATTGAAAGTGGTTCCACAGAATTAAGTTCGGTTAGAACCGTCTTCAGTTTCGACCGGATGAACATCCTTCGATATAGGGAACGTTTGCATAGGGGCTTGGATGATATTACTCTACCTGCCGACCGTAACATATTAGAGCAATTTGTGAATACAAGGTACACGAAATACCGTGAGTGGGTCTCGGTAAATTCGACGAAGTTTGGCAAGGTCAAACGGTTGGCAGTTCTAGCTCCACCCCTTACTAGATCGGATGGTAGTAGGGCTAGTTCAGTTCATTTTCTGCAAATGGCGCCTCTGTGAACAACGTCTCTCTTTGGGAGGATGGTGGATTTGTTGATCCCAGGTCCGTTGGCTTTGTGTCGATCATCTCCTAAAACCTGTGGTATGGACAACATCACTGATGTAGCCTTGTAAAGGGCAGGTGTCGTAGTTTTGACTTTTCTTATTATCCTTTTTAATCACTGTCTGAATTTAGGCTACTTCCCTAGGGCTTGTTAGTTCCCATACTGAAACGGGGTTCCGATGAGTATAGGAACATCCTGCGGGACTATCAGTTTGGTTTTAGGCCGGGTCCCTCTACGGTCCACGGCTTTTGGTAGCTTCGTTAGGAAAGTTTTCAATAGGAAATACGGAACTATAGCTGTGACGTTAGATATTCCGTCTGGCATGATGAATGATGTCCTCCTGGCATTTTCTGGTTCACTTGCTATGGCGGTTAATATGCACACTAACAAGTGCCTCGATGCACTCCATTGATACTCTGTTAGATGGCGTCTTAACTTGAATGTAGGGATATGTAGCGCTGCTGCCTTTCTTGGTAGACCTAATTTTAGTAGGTTTTAATCGGTTTTGAAAATAGGTTCGTATCAGGATTCTCTGATTAGCTGAAATAATTAGGGGAGAGGTTCGATTTTATCGAACCTAGAGTGAAAGGTCTTTTTTCCGATATGGTAGGGTCTTGTGAATGAGAGGTGGTTTTTAAAGGATGATAGGCTCTTGATGTAACGACATGCGGTCAGGCCTATTATTGGCTACGCTTTTCCTGTTTGGTATGGTATATCGTCACACCGAATGGAAAAGATAAGACTTAGGGAAAGGAAAGTACTAACCTATACTTTTGGAGGATGGTACCTATAGGTCTCACTCTTGTAGGTCGATCTATGAAAGACACTAATTGATAAAATTGGTGTTTTCTTACGTAGATCGTTCATTATAGCTAGGGTTGCGGAAGGCAAGTGATTACGAGCACACAGCTGATCCGTATTCTCCACACAGGCAGTCCGCAATGATGCTATTCTCAACAAACTGACGAGAGTAGCATCATTGTGGACTCCCTGTGTGGAGAATACGGATCAGCTGTGTGCTCGTAATCACTTGCCTTCCGCAACCCTCGCTAGAATGAACGAGCTAGGCTTACTCTACGGAGAGGAGGGTTTTTTGTTTTACCACAGAAGGTTCCGCAACCCTCGCTAGAATGAACGAGCTAGGCTTACTCTACGGAGAGGAGGGTTTTTTGTTTTACCACAGAAGGTTTTAATCTTCGGACTGGATCATTTTGATTATAATATCGCCCAACGCAACTTTTTTAATTATTAATTTTTCGGGGCATAGTTTGCAGTTGGAGCCATAGGGCATAGTTATAAGTGAGTTGGTTGGTTGTCCAATTCTTCAAAAAGCTTTTTCTAACCCTTGATCTTTTCATATTTTTTATTGCCCTGATGAACAGATAATTTCTGTTTTGACTATTTTAACCTCTTCCTTATTACCAAATTAGCAGACGCCACAATTTATCACTTTCCATTTTAACAAAGTTTAAAATAAATTTGCATATAAAATCGAATACATATTGTTTGAAAGCATCTAAAATAGAAATCCAAAAACAGAATTTGCTTACAAAAAAATCTTAATCGTTAATAATTATGTCGTTGTCTTTCAGAATTAATGATAGACCACCAGACAGCAGTCAAGAAATCTTCGATAATTATTTGTGAGGTTAACACATGTCATTTGTTTGAATATCACACCAAAAAGACAAAAAATTGAAAAGTAAAAAAAGAAACAAAAATGTTTTCTTAAATAAAGCATGATTTCAAAGGCAAATTAATCCATAGTTAGTGGGTAATAAAGTAGGTGTTAGTTGATTACCTAATTTAAAAACCAAATCCGGCGTTATATATTTTAAATATATATATATATTCTTCCCGACATACCCTCTGGGTTGTCCAGAGAAGC
Organism: Musca vetustissima; assembly: GCF_032173495.1. NCBI lineage: Eukaryota > Metazoa > Arthropoda > Insecta > Diptera > Muscidae > Musca > Musca vetustissima. The sequence goes on from NW_026879313.1 coordinate 16,568, forward strand.
CTTTGCTTCTACTACGCAATTAAAATTACTGATTTTTTTTACTTTACGAGAGGTCATATTTTCTTCTTTGGGTCGACTTAATATCTTCTTTGGGTCAACTTAAGAAATTACGAAATTTCTATATATACGTCAGTGACTTCAATTGATTCTGACTCTATTACCCACCTTTATACATTGCTGCTCTAATCGATTATTATAAATTGTTTATACATATGTTTCATATATGTACATATCTCATCCGTTACGATATGATATGACACTTTAATTGTACACCACTCACGAACAGCAGCTATTAATTCTACGAGCAAGATTATTAATTTGATTGATCGTTTCGAAATTGACGAGATTAGTGTTAATGCTATTTGCTTTTGATAAAAAAAATACAGAGACACACATGCAGAAAAATTCAGTGATACGTAAACAAATTAATTTAAAAAAATGTTTGTTTTTTATAATTTTGTTTTATTATTTTTTCTCTTAATCCGAATGTTAATCGAACGCTTCAATTAATAAATCATAATTAATTGTATTGATTGATATGACCAAGGGATATTTTATAATTTCACGCAGATAATTTGATCAAATGAGTTAAGGCCTGTTTGGATATTTATTGATAAATTTAACGAATGATGATTTTGTCAGTTTGTCTTGTGAATATATTTGCCAATATTATTTTTTATTAAATTTATTATTAATTAAGAATATTGGCCTTGTTGTGAACTTCAGTGTACATTTCCGCAATCGTAGGATCAAAAAAAAATATATATATATATATATATATATTATTATTAAAAAACAACGCTCTTGCCCGATTAGAGAACAACAGCACCTATTCCTTACACCTACATATTATATTTACCCAATAATACTAATATTCAGTAGGGGAGACTGGGCACCTTCGGCATCGGGGCACCTTCCGTACATTACTAGTTTCGATGAATAGGTATCGAATATCGAAATAAATAACTTGCGCAAAGTCGAAATAAATAACTGTCGCAAAACCTCTAGCTTATAAATTTATTTAGATGCACGGGTTTTGTAATTTTAAGATGTTTTTGTACTATTTCCATTTCATAAGTATTTCATGTATAAAACTTTTAAATTTTTAATGCAGCATTATTAAAAAATATTTAATTACAATGTGTATTATTATAAAAATATATTGTTTTCAGTAGATTGATAGAAAAAAAATGAAAAAGCTATAAAAAGTGCCTTCGGAGTACATTCGGCATTTTAAAGTGGGGCACATTCGGCCATATACAGATAGTGCAATATTATTTCCATAAAATGTTTTCGAGTTCGTCTTTAAAAGTAATCCTTTAATATGGTCCGAAATTACATATAAAAGACGAAACGTGCTTGTATTGTCGAAAATGCGATAGAATAAAGCTATTTCTTATAGTGTGTGTGACCTTGAGACGTCAACGTCCGCCGCTAGAAAATATAGCCTTAAAAGTCAAACTTTGAGTCGTATATTAAAAGAAAATAGAACCTTTAGAGGATCTGAATTTCAACCAGACTGATAGCGATGATAATTACCTGGCTATAACTATGGTGCCGAATGTGACCCATCAAATGCCGAAGCTACCCCGGGTGGGGGCACATTCGGTGAATTTGACTTTTTTAAAAAACTGTAAAAATGTTTAGCTAATACTAATTTATTATACGTTTTAGGTACTAGTTTTTATAATTTAGTATCAGAGGACAATAATCAGCCATAAAGTTTTTATATCGGTTGAATAAGTACTGAGATATAGAGCTCCAAACAAAAAGTGCCGAAGGTGCCCCAGTCTCCCCTACAACCTTCTAGGTATTTGTCCAGATTCCCTTCTGAACTTCATAGAAACTTTGAAAGCGATCAACGCTATATTTCCGTTCTCTAGTGTGGTAATGGGTATTATCTGAATACGTAGACACCTGTAAATTTTTATGTGTAACTCCCATATCCGAGTACATACGACAATATAATTTATATCAATATAAAGATCAACCACTCATCTTGGACATACTATAAACTTTTCGGGTCTATGTCCTTCAGAAATAAATATGTACCCCTTGGAATATTTTTTTTGTAATTTTTAACACAAAAATCAAGGTTTATTTGATCCGCAAAATATTGACCGATCTTTATCTTCTCCATGTAAAATTTCGGGATGTTGGAGCCATAACTGTGGCCTCTGAATAGGGGTCTTCATTGGCCTGTATCGTGTTTTCAAATTATAATGTATATATATATATATATATATATATGTCTAGATCGACTCAGCTAGTCGAGATATGACGATCGTTATTCTTAAAGGTGGGTCTAGGACCAATTTTTAACGGCGTTACAAACTTTTGGGGCTACACAAAGCTATAATACCCTGTATGTAGGGTAGGGTATAAAAATCCACGTTTATGTTGGTCCTAAAAATATTGTTTAAAAAATCCACACCTTTTGTTGGTCCTTAAAAAATATTGTTTAAAAAATCCACGCCTTTTGTTGGTCCTTAAAAAATATTTTTTAAAAAATCCCCGCCTTTGTTTGTCGTTAAAACATGACATGAAAAAATATTTTTTAAAAATTCCACACCTTGAGACTACTTGATACGCCTTGATAGGACTTAGAAATATTCTTTAAAAATCCAACCTTTGATAGATCTGGAAAACAATATTCTCGAAAAAACACGCCTAATGGCTCTATACAAATATGGCTTTGAACGCTAAGGCGCCGGACATCAACAGGTGCCCCTGGTTCCCATGGTTCAAATCTCAGCCGGGCTCAATCTGAATTTTTTGTGTTTTGTTTTTGTGCCTTTTTAGGGCGAAGGATCATGTTTTTGTTTTTTACGTTTATGTTGGTGCTTGAACAATATTCTTTAAAAAATCAACGTTTGTGTTTGTCCTTGAAAAAATATTTTTTTAAAAAATGTATGTTTATGTTGGTCCTTGAAATATATTATTTGAAAAATCTATGCTTATGCTGGTCATTGGAAGAAGATTTTTAAAAATACACGCCTAAGTTGGTCTTTGAACAAATATTTTTTAAAAATCCACGCCTATTATGGTCTTTAAAAAGTGTTTTTTTTTACATACACGCATATGACGGTCCTTAATAAAATATTCTTAAAAAAAGTTTGTGTTACTTGTTGAAAAATTATTATTTTATAAATCCATGCTTATGTTGGTCCTTGAAAAAAAAATCTTTAGAAAATCCCACGCCTTGTGTTGGTCCTTGAAAAAGTATTCATTAAAAACCCCACATCTGTGTTGGTAATGGTCATAAATGGTCATTGATTCATATTTAACACTACAAAGATGAGAATTTTGTATATACCTATATTGCCGAAAAGCGGTCAAAATGACTTCATTCTGAAAGAATTTTTATTAGGTGAAGAAATTTTTTTAAACTTATTTTTTAATATTTTTTATTTTAATAAATAAGAGCACGAATCAAAATGTTCGTAAAAGAGTAAGTGTTTACTCTAATAGTGAAATCGACTGGAAATATAAAATTGATTTTTGCCGATTTGTGTGTTCGTTTGTGTGTCTAGAGTAACAAACGGTTTTTCATGTTGTTGTACTGATCTGGTCATATAAGAAATTTACTTTATTCAATAATAAAAGTCATTTGGTTATTTAAAATTTCCCTAGAGGTCAAAATGACCGCTTTTAGGCAATATAGGTATAGCACATATGAATACAAAAAATGAAAGGTGGGAGGGAGCAGCAACTGTGATTAATAAACGTAGTTCTATGTGGTACAAAAAGTCACCAAATTTTAAAAAGCTGTGCCATAATATACACAATTGTTTTTGTACTTGAAATTGAAAAACGGTCAAAATGACCGCCTTCGGCAATCTAGTGTTAAAAAACATTCCATCCTAATGCTGTCCTAGAATTTGTGGTCCTTTAAAAAAAATTCACACTAAAGGCGTTCCTTAAAAAATCTTAAAATTCCACGCTTATAGCTCTTCATGCCTACAGAAAAAAACGCATTCTTTCCAGTTTCTGATCGTTCCAATTAATATTAATGAGATAAAATATTTTGGTTCAATAAAGTTCATTTGAACTTTGCCTCATTAAAAATGGAGTTTTATTTTCTCTTTATTCAAATTTTATGTCAAGCGAAACAATAGCTCAATTTCACGATAAATGACTACAAATTGTAATTTTGAAATTTATTACAATATTTGTTTTAGAAAAAATAAATAAATATTTACTAGCCATGTTGGCCATAACTAGTAAAAATCTCCATTAAAACAAAAGACTTAAGAAACAAGCGTGGTGGGTAAATTAACAACAAATCAATTTAAATATTGTGGGTAGATATTGTTGTTGTTGGTTTATTCTTTTATTTATGATTATAATTTAATGCCTAAATTGAAATGGAAAAGCTATTTTAATGATAATTTTCTAACGCACACGCAAACACCTGACGACGACGGTAATGATGCTGAGCTGATGCTGCTGCTGGGATAGGCGTGACCCAATCAAAAGGTGTGTTTTATGCTTGGAGGTGACATTTTTCTTTTTTCCAGTTTAGTTTCCTTTCCTATCAAATGTTGCTTTAATTAATGTAAATTAGGCAAAACATGAACTCAACAATGGCGATGACAATGGCTGTGTTTGTCGTGTTAGAGATTGGAATATTTGGAAAATTAAAATATTTTTGTTGTTGTCGTATATGCCCAATGGTCATTAGTTTGATATCAAATTTATGTATTTTTTTTTTCTTCTTTTCTATCACATTTTACATAAGAAAACATTTCTTTATTTTGAAAATACATAGTAATGAAGGTGGAGGAAATTAAAGGTAGGTTATTGGCTTCATTAGATGCATAATCATCAATAAAATAATCCAACGGAAAATTATTCCTTTATTTTGAACACATTTGGGCATCACCTTTTGTCTTCTTTTTGGAGTTTTGAAAATCAAATTAGGCTCCATATAGTCATGGTATGGCATGGTCTATGTAGTCTTTGTTGTTGTAGAAGTTATTTCGGCATTTTCATTGGTTTCTTTTGGGTTTGGGTGCTAGAGTGATAAATTGTTTTAATTTGTTTTAGATGTTTCTTTATTTTCTGTTTTTGGTGTTGGTTTTCTTTCTATAAAAATTCATTCCCCCTCCCCTCATCATTTTAATTCTTTCAAATTTCATTTTTATGACCGTAAATTAGTTACTTTTCGTTTGTTGCTTGGGTTTATTTGTTTTATGACTAGGCGATCGTGTGCTGGGCTAATGTGATTTTATATACATCTATATACCTACATAGCTGGCTATGTATTTGTACATAGAAAGCTGGCTTTGATCTTTAATTTCTCATCATCTTAAATTTCATGTTCTATGGAAACAGGCAAGCAAGCAAGCACCAATTTCCAACTGACTCACACCACAATATAAAGAAGAAGAAAAATATGGAGACCCCATACCACTGTGGCCATTGACTCATTAGTCCCCCTCCTACCCCCAGTCCTCCAACTAAATCAGATTTGAACGGAAATTATAAAAACCCCATCATCAAAACTAAACAAAAAAGAGCTTCGTAATCATTTGAACTTAATTGGATATTTCTTTTAAAGATGGTGTTCTCGTGTGGTGTCTGGCGGGTTCAGGTTACTTAGCCTATTTTTTATTGTGACACCATTGTTGTGTGGTTGGTTGTAGTCGGTACGGTGATTAAGGTAGCCATGATTGCGGTGCACTTCGCTGTATTCACAATTACTTTATAAATATTTTCTACTTTAATATGATTACCAAGAAATGTCACCTGAGTCTTTTCACAATAAGAAATGAATAATTATAAAATAATGATTTACTGCGATGTTCCCGAACATAGGGAATGTAATTTTTGTGGAATTTTTTCACCTGTTACTTTCTGAGAAATAAACATATTTTCCTATTACATTTATCTATGTTGGGTAAATCAAAATGGCTGGGAAGTGTTTGTCATCCATGGAAGTTTAATGGAATCGTTATAAAATGGAGTAAATTTTGAAATTGAATTTCCGGAGCCGCTAATGCATTTCCTTGGGAATATTAAAGACTCTAATTCCGACAAATATCTCACATTATTTTGTATTCTTTAAAAATAAACCCAACACCCAATGCATAATTGAAAATATGGCGTGGACAAAAAAAAATTAATTTCGAACAAAAAGATTTTTTTATAAATATTTCTCCACAACCAACACAAGGCGTGGATTTTTTCAAGAATATTTTTTTCACAACCAACACAAGGTGTGGATTTTTTCAAGAATATTATTTCCACAACCAACACAAGGCGGGGATTTTTTCAAGAATATTTTTACACAACCAACACAAGGCGTGGATTTTTTCAATAATATTTTTTCCACAACCAACACAAGGCGTGGATTTTTAAAAGAATATTTTTTCCACAACCAACCAAGGCGTGGATTTTTAAAAGAATATTTTTTCCACAACCATCCAAGGCGTGGATTTTTAAAAGAATATTTTTTCCACAACCATCCAAGGCGTGGATTTTTAAAAGAATATTTTTTCCACAACCAACCAAGGCGTGGATTTTTAAAAGAATATTTTTTCCACAACCAACCAAGGCGTGGATTTTTTAAAGATTATTTTTTCCACAACCAACACAAGGCGTGGATTTTTTAAAGATTATTTTTTCTACAACCAACGCAAGGCGTGGATTTTTTAAAGAATATTTTTTCCACAACCAACACAAAGCGTGGATTTTTTAAAGATTATTTTTTCCACAACCAACACAAGGCGTGGATTTTTTAAAGATTATTTTTTCCACAACCAACACAAGGCGTGGATATTTTCAAGATTATTTTTTCCACAACCAACACAAGGCGTGGATTTTTTAAAGATTATTTAGGTACAGGGTTGAATTTTAAATAGAGTTTATTTCAAGGAATCTACTGGATTTTAGACATGTGTGTCCGTCCGTCCATTATAATTTGTTACCACGATGCAGGACACAGTTATGGAACGAAATTTTGCATATAGCATGGGTTCTGGCTAACGATCTTTGGAAAAGATCGGTTAATATTTAGGGGATGAAATGGACCAAAAACTTTATTTTTGTCGGATTTTCTGGTCGCTTCAGAGGCCGCAATTATGGCCCAAACGCCGCAGTTATGGTCCGAACATCGTGAAATTTTACATGGAGAAGGGGATCGGGCCTAAAAATAAGCCTGTTTTGATAAAGATCGGTCAATGTTTAGCGGGTCAAATGGACCCTGACTTTTATGTGAAAAATTAAATTTTTTTTTATTCTGGGGCGTATATACTTGCTCCTGAAGGACATATACTCAAGATGTTGATAGTATGTCCAAGATGAGTTGTTGAGCTTCAAATTGATACCAATTATATGGGTGTATGTACTCCGATGCGGGAGTTATACGTAATTAATTAAAGGTGACTATGTGCATATTATTACTATTACTCCATTAGAGGACGGAAATTTCGCGCTTATGGTCAAGGACGACGATTTCATTCAGGGCGTACAATGAACCGAAAACTTTAATTTTGTCAGATTTTCAAGTTGCTCTAGAGGCAATTATATACAGAACATCACATATTTTACAAGGTGAAGGGGATCTGACCAAATACTTAGAGCGGTTGTTTTGATGATGATCGGTCAATTTTCCGAGTGTCAAATCAACCAAAACCTAAAGTGACCAATTTTTTATTCTATGGCGTAAAAATTCACTTCAAGAAAAAAACATTTTGGAAAATATGCAAGACTTAGAATAAGGAGTTGTTAATGTATAATTGGTAAAAGGGTGCAAATATCACGAAATATTGCCCAGGCTTTTCGTAGTAGTTGTGTAGGGTATCATATGGTCGGCCCCGTCCGACTATACTGCTCCGCTCACAGGTTATTGTGTGTTTTTTAAGTCGATCTATATGCCACAATTATAAGCAGAATGTTACACTGGAGAATGAATCTGATCAACTAATTGATGGGCTTTTGCAATGATCTGTCACTATTCAGCGGGTCAAGTCAACCAAGACCTTTCTGTGTAAAATAAAAAAATGGATATTATGTTAGAGTTCCGTGGTAGTTGTGTAGGGTATCATATGGTCGGCCCCGTCCGACTATACTGCTCCGCTCACTTGTTTAGGATTAGAATTATTTATTAATTAAATATGTAATCCATTGGTATTGAAAATCCTTATTTCTCTAATGAAAATATTCGTAATAAATAAACTATCCACAAATTTCGAATCACCTGGTCAGTAAACTATGCAGGTGTTCTTAACCATTTCTTTTCAAATTGAGTCGTGATTGCTAACAAAACCATCAAAATGTTTTTCATTATTAACTGCAATGCCATTCCACAAAAGTTAAAGGTCAAGCAAGAAGTTTTCTCTCCTCGAATAATCATTATATTGGGTAGACAATTTCAATTACATGACCATGTCTTTGTCATGGCGGATTGTGGCCATAAGAAATCATCAATATTTTTCGTTTGTTTTTTTTTCTGAAGTACTTGTATAAAACATGTCAATTCCCCTTTGGGAGCAATTGTCTGGTGATTGGTAATTTACGTTTGATAGAGACAGACACAACGGCAGAGGTCAACCCAAAGGACATAGCTAACAAGAATGAATTTCTGCTTAGTTGTTTTTTACAATGAAGAGAAGGTCACGAAAGTTCATGGCACAAAAGCTAAAGAGAAATGTTTGTTGTGCCAACATTTTTATTAAAAGTATTCGGTGCTGGCTGGTAGTTTTTTTGCTGTTTGCTCCGACGTTTCTTTTTCAATTTCTCAGAATTTAGTGTAACTTTAGCGGTAATAAATATTTCAATAATTTGTTTTAATATCGTTGCAATAAATTTTTCTTTTCAATATGAGAAACGAGGTAAAGGCGACAAGTTCGGATATTATTTGGATTGGATTTGTTAAAGAATATTTTTTCAAGGCTTAAAAATGTTGTAAAATATTATTTCAAGTCATCCCAAGGCGTGGAATTTCTACAGAATATTTTTCCAAGTCCTTCCAAGGCATGGATTTTATATTTAACATTCTTTCAAATCCTTCCATGGCGTGATTTTTATACCCTACACAACTATGTTGTCAGGGTATTATAGCTGTGTGCATCCCCAAAATTTTGTAACGCCGCGAAATGTTGGTCCTAGACCCACCTTTAAGTACACCGATCGTGATATCTCGACTAGCTGAGTCGATCTAGTCATGTGTGTCCGTCCGTCTGTCCATTATAATTTGTAAATACAATACAGGCCCCAGTTATGGACCAATTTTCACGAAATTTTGCATGTAGGATGGTTTCTAGCCAATGGTAAAGATCGGTTAATATTTAGGGGATGAAATGGACCAAAAACTTTATTTTTGTCAGAATTTCTGGTCGCTCCATAGGCCGCAATTATGGCCCAAACAACGCGAATTTTTACATGGAGAAAGGGCATCGGGACAAAGAATAAGCATGCCTGTTTTCATAAAGATCGGTCAATATTAAGCGGGTCAAATGGACCCTGACTTTTGTGTGAAAAATTACAAAATTTGTATTCTATAGCTTATGGATTTACTCCTGAAGGACCTAGACCCGAGATACCAATTTAAACTGATACCAACTGAGACTTTAAACTGATACCAATTATATTGTCGTATGTACTTACAGGGGCTTACGTATTCATATATTATTTAGTAACCCATTTCCACACTAGAGGGCGGAAATACAGCGCTGATCACATTGAAATATTTCATGAGGATGATGATGATCAGATAATAATATTAAGATGAAGTGGACCGAAAACTTAATTTTTTGTGTTTTTTTTTTCGAATCAAGCTATAGGTCACAATTGAAAGCTGAACATTACAACACAACCCAC
>NW_026879314.1:0-27146 GCF_032173495.1 Musca vetustissima
TCGTCATATCTCGATTTGCTGAGTCGATCTAGACATGTGTGTCTAGATCGACTCAGCAAATGTCCTATATACTCGGATGTGGGAGTAACGCTTACATATTTACATACTCAGATATTATTTAGTAACCCATTACCACACTAGAGGGCGGAAATATAGCCCTAATCTCTTTCAAATTTTACATGCGGTTCCAATTATGGCCAAGGAGAACGCCTTTCATTTTCGGGGATGATTGGATAGTAATTTTGGATGAAGTGGAGCGAAAACTAATTTTTTGTGTCTTTTTTGAGGCCACAATTGAAAACCGAACATCAAAACACATCCCTCGGTGTAGGGAATCTGGAATATTTGGCACAGCTCATTTTTTTGGACCAAGGACGAACCCTATTGAACTTGGGAAAAATCGGTTCAAAATCGGTTTCGATTTGCACGAAATTTGGCACAGCCTAATGATTTAGGTCTAAAATGATGTATGTTAAATTTCCTGAAAATCGGTTCAGATTTAGATATAGCTCTCATATATAGTTTCGCCCGATTTTAGGTAAATGGTACACCAGAGTCCCTACATATTTCCGATTGGCACGAAATTTGGCATAACGAACTGAATTAAGTCCAGAATGATGCGTGTTAAGTTTCGTGAAAATCGGTTCCGATTTAGATATAGCTTCCATATATGTCGTCCGACTTAAGGTAAATGTGGCACCAAAGTCCCTATATATCTTTCGATTTGCACGAAATTTGGTGTAGCGTACTTAATTAAGTCTAGAATGATGTGTGTTAAGTTTCGGGAAAATCGGTTCAGATTTAGATATAGTTCCTGTATACTGCTTTCCTTACTGTTTTTTTTTTTTTTTTTTTGATTGTCCATATTTCGTGCCCTGAGATCCTTTGTCCTCATAATTGTTTTTAATATCCGGCAATTCAATTAACACAATTCAATTGCTAACAAGCATAGATCCGTTATCAGTGGCATTGTTTTCTCTCATTGAGACAAAGAGGACAATTAAAAGTGGACACTGCCCCGCTCTCTCTCTCTGTATGACATAAAGGACAATTACCATTATTTCGTTGGGGGAATTAAAGCAAACAAGCTATCACATTTCATAGATAATTTTCAGTTTTTCTTTTTCGATTTTTTTTTTTGTTGTAGTTGTTGTTGTTGAATTTTTTTTCCGGCATTTACCTTTGGCAACCTGTTACATTAATTGACATTAAACTTAATGCTGATGATGAAAGCTAATGTCATTAAAAATAACACTATGCAAGGCAAGGACAACAATGGAAAAAAACAACAACAACTCCAACAACAATGCACAGGACGATGACAAGCATTCAGTTATTTAAAGTGGAGCCCTATAGTCAATGATGACATGGCTGAAAAAAAAGCAGGGAACATTTTTGAGGGTATTGGAAAAGAGGATGGTGGGGGGCGGGTCGGCCACATTTATGCCCTGCAATACCAATAAACCTGCTACCATTACTATTAATAATATTAAAAACCATCAACAGGAATAAAGGAAAACAGCAAAAAAAACGCACAAAAAACATAACCACACATATGAGCCTGAAAATATGCTACAAGGAAAAAAATTCCCACCCGACCTGATAAAAAAATAAGTATCATTAAATTGCAGTGGCAAACCAAAAGAATTTCTATGCAAATAAGGTAGACAAAGCAGCAGCAACACACACCCACCCACCCACACCCTCACATATACTTTAATAGTAATACGAAAATAAACTACAGCATACTTTTAGGGGGTAGAAATTATATACATGCTTAATGTTGCATACTTTTAGTGGAGTTCCACTTGACTCAGTTACTTGTTGTTATAATTTTTTCCTTTTATGTGATGTTCGAACGTGTATGTGTGTGTGTCACACACACACATACACACCCCGAAGTGTAGGTGTAAAATGATGTTAAGTTTAGTGCAAATATGCATGAAAATCAATATAGAAAAATAACAACAGCAGCAAGGACGACAAGGACTATAGCCAAGCGAACAAGGAAAATTTGCTTCCAGCTAAGTGGTAACATGTTCAGGCTGCCACATGTTCTACTGCTGTGGAGGCTAACCGAAAAATACAAGTTGCCTTCTATGCCCTGTGAAAATACTTAATGGTGCATATGTTAAGGCGCATAATGAAATTTTCAATCTGACACCAGTCAGCGAAGATCTAACGACACACACACACCAACACCTACATGGAGGCAGTAGACCAAAAAAATTTATATTCCCCAACTATTCGGAAGTTGATATTTGTAGCCATGTTTTGTGAACATTTGAGCAGCCTCCCCCAAAACTATGTTTTGGAGCAGGGGCGATCTTTGTAATTGCGGTTGCAGAAATCTTATAGACAATAAATGCCTGCCTATACATTTGAATATTTGCCTGCATCCCAACATGTGTTTGGCGTGGTTGCTGTGTAATATGGTCACGAAAATTGAAAATTACTTTTATCAAACAAAACGCGCGGCTGTAACAACATCTTGGCGCAACAAACGACGCAGAAATGTGTGAAGGTGTGTGTGTTTCGCGTCCTCTATGCTATGGTTATTAAAATTATTTTTGAGGGCATAATTTAGCTTTAGAAGATAGTCGCACAACATATGCCAGCGAACGGCATACAACAGCTACAATAATATGCAGCAGAACAGGGAGGGCCACAACAGGGTCATGGTCGATTTTTTTAAAACATATTTTTTAAGAATCTACCAGAGGCAAATATTTTTTAGAAATATTTTCCAAGGCCTACCCACAGGCTAGGGTTTTTGAAAAATATTTTTCCAGGGTCTAGCCATAGGCGTGGATTTTTTATACCCTACACAACTATGTTGTCAGAGTATTATAGCTTTGTGCAGCCCCAAGAGTTTGTAACGCCGCGAAATATTAGTCCTAGACCCACCTTTAAGTATACCGATCATCATATCTCTAGCTGAGTCGATCTAGACATGTGTGTCCGTCCGTCCGTCTGTCCATTATAATTTGTAAACACGATACAGGCCACAGTTATGGACCAATATTCACGAAATTTTGCATTAACGATGGGTTCTGCCCAATGAAGAACCCTATTGTTTTAGGTAAAGATCGCCTATTATTTAGGGGATGAATGAACCAAAAACTTTATTTTTGGTCTGGTCGCTCTAGGGGCCGCAATTATGGCCCAAACATCCCGAATTTTCACCAGGAGAAGAGGATCGGGCCAAAGAACAAGCATGTCTGTTTTGATAAAGATCGGTCAATACTTAGCGGGTCAAATGGACCCTGACTTTTGTGTGAAAAATAAATTTTGCATGAGGTTCCAGTTATGGTCAAGGACAACGTCTATAATTTTCGGTGATGATCAGATAAAAATAATGGGTTGAAGTGTACCGGAAACTTAATTTTTTGTGTGTTTTTTTCGAGTCGAACATGGCAACAAAGCCCACGGTGGAGGGAATCTGGACAAGTAATTAGAAGGGCTGTACTGAATATTGGTAATACTCGGAAAATGTGTCAGTGTAAGGAAGAGGTGCTTTTGACCTCTACTCGGGCAATAGGGTGCAAATATCCCGCACTAGTGCCCAAACTCAAAATGTAGAACCACAGAAAGTAATATTTTCGTGGAAGTTGTGTAGGGTATCATATGGTCGGCCCCGTCCGACTATACTGCTCCGCTTACTGGTTTACAAATATTTTTTTACAGACTACAATTAGGCGTAGATTTTTATACCCTTCACCACACTGTGGTACAGGGTACTATGTCTTTGTGCATATGTTTGTAACAGGCAAAAGGAAACGAGATAGACCCATAGTTCCTTTTGAGAATATGCATAGAATCACTTTCTGAGTCGATTTTTGCATGTCTGTCTGTCCGTCCGTCTGTCTATGTTAAATTGTAAACAAAGTACAGGTCGCATTTATGATCCGATTTGGACGAAATTTAGCACAGCTCAATTATTTGGTCCAAGGACGAACCCTATTGAAATTGGGAAACATCGGTTCAGATTTATATATAGCTCCTATATATATTTTCGTCCGATTTTAGGTAAATAGTGCACCAAAGTCCCTGAAAATCTTTCAATTTGCACGAATTTTGGCATAGTGTACTGAATTATGTCCAAAATGATGTGTGCCAAGTTTCGTGAAAATCGGTTCAGAGTTAGATATAGCTCCCATACATAGTTTTGTCCGATTTACTGTAAATGGTGCTCCAAAGTCCCTAGATATCATTTGATTTGCACGAAATTTGGCATAGAGTACTGAACTAGGTCCAGAATGATGTGTGCCAAGTTTCGAGAAAATCGGTTCAGATTTAGATATAGCTCCCATATATATTTTCGTCGGATTTAAGGTAAATGGGGCACCATGTTTCCTACATATGTTTTGATTTGCACGAAATTTGGCATAGGATACTGCATTAGGTCAAGAATGATATGTGCTAAGTTTCGAGAAAAACGGTTAGATTTAGATATAGCTCCCACATATATTTTCGGCCGATTAAATGTAAAAGGTGCACCAAAGTCCCTGTATATATTTCGATTTGGACGAAATTAGGTCCAGAATGATATGTGGTAAGTTTCGATTAAATCGGATCATATTTATATATAGCTCCCATACATAGTTTTGTCCGATTTTATGTAAATCGTCCACCAAAGCCTCAATTTATCATTCGATTTGTACGAAATTTTGCATAGTATACTAAATTTTGCCTAAAATGATGCGTGTCAAGTTTCGTGAAAATCGATTCAGATTTAGATATAGCTCCTCTACATATTTTCGTCCGATTTAAGGTAAATAGGGCACCAAAGTCCCTATATATCTTTCGATTTGCACCAAATTTTTCATAGTCTACTGAATTAGGTCCAGAATGATGTGTCCTAAGTTTTGTGAAAATCGGTTCACATTTAGCTCCCATATATATTTTCGTCCGATTTAAAGTAAATTGTGCATTAAATACCCAAAGATTGGGCGACCGGCACCCAAATTTGTACAATGTACTGAAGTTACTATAATTGAATATTTTGTACGTTGAAGTACTTCTAACCAGCTCTTTTATATATTTCTTCGCTCATGAAATCTCTTCAGAGATGGAAATCTGTCCCTACCATAGCTCGTGTGTGAAGTTTCGAGAAAATCTGGTTAGATTTAGATCTAATTTCGTTCAATTTCATGCCAATGTCCCTTCGAAAAGGCGACGTCTGTTAGGATACATATGTAGAATATACCCAAAGTGGTGAAAGGGTATCATATAGTTGGATCAGGCCGACTTTTCTACTTTCCTTACTGGTTTAAAAATATTTTTCTAAGGTCTACTTTTATGCATGCTTTTTTTTAATATTTATTATGTGTGGGTCCTTTGAAGTTGTATTGCCCACCCCTGCCTTTTTTGGCCATATGGCCACCCATCTATATTGCACCATCGCCATCTTCATCTGCATGTTATCTTTCGTCCGTGTTTATTTTGGGCGAAAATTTCCACGTTGATACACCGAAAAATATGTAGCTCAACTTCGAGCAACACAACTGAGCCTTATATTGAGTTTTAATTAGAAATTGTACACTTTGTGCGCTACAAGAAAAATATGAAACTTAGATTTTTAGTTTCGCGAAAATTTTGCGGCGGGGCAATTGTGAAATTAAATTGAAATATAATTTAAAATAAACCGTAATGGCTATGGAATAAAAATAGCAATGTGGTCGAGAAAGGAGCAAAAAATTTTAAATAAATTAAATGAAATCGAAATTTTAACGATACAAATATTTTTGTGCATCAAGCAGGGATTATTTTTTCGAATTTAAGATCTATTTCAAATTATCTGTTTCAAACTATCCACTAACTATTGATTTCGAATTCGTAAACCACCAGACATTGTTTTTATAATGTTTGTTTTTTATTTTTTGTACCTCCTTCATATTTGTCTTCCACATTATCTGCTGCTTCTGAAACCCTTCGCCCAGGAACCCATTTCCAAACATCCATAGCAATTACTTAAAAATTATATTTTATGACAAAATCAAACTGCAAACAGGAAAACTCCACTGTCACGAAAAACTTTCATTTAATTCCGTTTGTCGGAAATCAAACACCTGTGTGCTGTACACACACACGCACACTTCTTCTTCGATGCCACCCAGAGGAGATGTCGTTTTCCATAATGTGGAGGAGGACGACGGCAAGGAAAAAATCCTGTTCATCTTAATTGTTTTCTTATAGATAATGGTTTTCGTTTTTCTTTGCCAGCAAAACTTTTTCGTATGCTCTCAACCTTGAGCTAATAGCAAATATGACAAGAAACTTTCTTACCTTGAGCGGATAGGGGGATATAGGTGGTTCGTGGGCGTAATGGTTCCATGTGATAATCATACATACATTTAATTCACATTCATTTGTTACGACATTTATTTAACGTTTCCTTTTTTGTCCCTGTTGGTTGCTTTCAAAATCCGATTGCTTGCAGGATGGAGCGGGTAGTTCGCAATGTTAACTCTTTTTCGAAAATAAACAAAGATCTATTTGTGTTGACTTACAAAAATCTCTTTGGAGACATATGGTAAAATTTTTGAAGGTAATGAAAGTGTATGGTTTTTTTGAGGTGCGGATTTTTTTAAACTTAATTTTCTAGGGTATATCCCTAAGCTGAACTTCTTAAAATCGATTTTCTAGGGAATATCGCTAGGGGTGGATTTTATACCCTTCACCACACTGTGGTACAGGGTACTATGACTTTCTGCATATGTTTGTAACAGGCAAAAATAAACGAGATAGACACTTTTGAGAATATGCATAGAATCACTTTTTATGTCGATTTACGTATGTCCGTCTGTACGTCCGTCCACGTATTTTTGTGAACAAAGTACAGGTCGCATTTATGATCCGATTTGGATGAAATTTGGCACAAGTCACTTATACGGCCCAAGGACGAACCCTATTGAAATTGGGAAAAATCGGTTCAGATTTAGATATAGCTCCCATATATATTTTCGTCCGATTTAAGGTAAATGGGCCACCAAAGTCCCTAAATATCTTGCGATATGCACGAAATTTGGCATAGCGTACTCAATTAGGCATAGAATGACGTACGTGAAGTTTCGCGAAAATCGGTCCAGATTTAGTTATAGCTCCCATATATATTTTCATCCGATTAAGGGTAAATGGGGCACCAAAGTCCCTCTATATCTATCGATTTGCACGAAATTTGGCACAGAGTACTGAATTAGGTCCAGAATGATGTGTGTCAAGTTTCGAGAAAATCGGTTCAGATTTAGATATAGCTCCCATATATAGTTTCGTCCGATTTAAGGTAAATGGTGCACCAAAATCCTTCTATATCTTTCGATTTGCACGAAATTTGGCACAGAGTACTGAATTAGGTCCAGAATGATGTGTTGGTTCAAATTTAGATATAGCTCCCATACTTATTTTCGTCCGATTTTATTAAAATGGTACACCATAGTGTCTATATATCCTTGGATTTGCACGAAATTTGGCACAGCGTACTGAATTTAGTCTAGAATGATGTGTGCTAAGTTTCGTGAAATCCGGTCCAGATATAGATATAGCTCCCATATATATTTTCGTCCGATTTAAGGTAAATTCCCTAAATATCTTTCGATATGCACGAAATTTGGCATAGCGTATTGAATTAAGTCTGGAATGATGTGTGCTAAGTTTCGTGAAAATCCGTTCAGATTTAGATATAGCTCCCATCTATACTTTTATCCGATTTAAGGAAAATGGTGCGCCACAGTCCCTAAATATCTTTCGATATGAACGAAATTTGGCATAGCGCACTTAATTAAGTTTAGAATGATATGTGCTAAGTTTCGTGGAAATCGGTTCAGATGTAGATATAGCTCCAATGTATATGTTCTTCCGATTCATCAATTTCATGTCAATGTTCTTTCGCAATGGCGACGTCTTTTAGAAGACTATGTATACTATGCCCACAGTGGTGAAGGGTGTCATATAGTCGGCCCATTCCGACTTTACAACTTTCCTTACTGGTTTAAAATTAATTTTCTAGGGCATATCCCTAGGCGTGGATTTTTTAAAATTAATTTTCTAGGGTATATCCCTAGGCGTGGATTTTTTAAAATTAATTTTCTAGGGCATATCCCTAGGCGTGGATTTTTTAAAATTAATTTTCTATGGCATATCTCAAGGCGTGGATCTTTTAAAATTAATTTTCTATGGCATATCTCAAGGCGTGGATCTTTTAAAATTATTTTTTTAGGGTATATCCCTAGGCGTGGATTTTTTAAAATTAATTTTCTATGGCATATCCCTAGGCGTGGATTTTTTAAAATTAATTTTCTATGGCATATCTCAAGGCGTGGATTTTTTCAAATTAATTTTCTATTGCATATCCCTAGGCGTGGATTTTTTAAAATTAATTTTCAACATCTGTCCAATTTTTTCAGAAATAACTTTTTTTGGATGTATATCACTCCAATCCCACAAACCCTTTCTCTATTAGTGTTTAAACTTATAACTGAAACTACATCGGTTCTTTTTTAGATATCCCCCTCGAAAAATATCTTTGAAACCGCTTTTGGCAGATAAGGAGCAATGAGTTGTCACAACCAGACATCTGATCACACACACAATCGCACACACATACCTACACATATTCATTTATTGTAATTAATTCAAATCCTGTTAATTGCATTTTGTTTATTCTAAGTCAACAAGTTTTATTGTAAAGTAAATGAACAAAAAGTAAATCAGAAAAATCGCAAGCTCCGCGCTGAGTGTGTTGTCTGTTGATATTGAAGATTTAAAATGTGACATATGGAAAATCTTGGAGAACTGTAGGAGATTTCTAATAAATCCATGCCTTTGGCTAGACTCTAGAATAATATTTTTAAAGCAGTGAGCGGAGCAGTATAACCGGACGGAGCCGACCATACGATATCCTACGCAACTACCACGGAACTCTAACTTTCTGCGGATGTTTATTCCGAGCCTGGGCAATATTTCGTGATATTTGCTCCCTCTAGCCCAATTAGAGGTCAACAGCACCTCTTCCTTACACTTATATATTTTCGGACATTACTATTCATATTCAGTACAGCCGTGGGTTCTGTTGTAATGTTCGGCTTATAATTTTGGCCTCGAATCGAAAAAAACACAAAAAATAAAGTTTTCGGTCCTCTTCATCCCAAAGTTATTATTTGATCATCACCGAAAATGCTAGGTGTTGTTCTTGACCATAACTGGAACATTATGGAACATTTCACAGCGATCAGCGCTATATTTCCGCCTTCCAGTGTGGTAATGGTTTACTAAATAATATCTGAATACGTAAGCACCTGTTAAAATTTAAGTGTAACTACTACGTCCGAGTACATACGACATTACAACTTATATCAATTTAAAGGTCAACTAATCCTCTTGGATATACCTCTCGGATCTACGTTCTTCAGGGACAAATATATACGTCATAGAATACAAATTTTGTAATTTTTTACACAAAAGTCAGGGTCAATTTGAACCGCTAAATATTGACCGATCTTTATCAAAATAGGCATGCTTATTCTTTGGCCCGATCCCCTTCTCCATGTAAAAATTCGCGATGTTTGGGCCATAGAAAATCAGACAAAAGTTTAGTTTTTGATCCATTTCATCCCCTAAATATTAAGCGATCTTTACCAAAAACAATAGGGGTCTTAATTGGCTAGAACCCATCCTACATGCAAAATTTCGTGAAGATTGGTCCATAGCTGTGGCCTGTATCGTGTTTACAAATTATAATGGGCAGACGGACTGACGGACGGACGGACACACATGTCTAGATCGACTCAGCTAGTCGAGATAAGACGGTAAAGTATACTTAAAGGTGGGTCTAAGACCAATATTTCGCGGCGTTACAAATTCTTGGGGCTGCACAAAGTTGTAATACCCTGACAGCATCGTTGTGTAGGGTATAAAAAGTACACGTCTTAAGACAGATATAGAAAAATATTAAAAACCACCCCTCCTTTCTGGTGAAATTGTCCTCTAATCGGGATAATCAATTCCTTCTATCCCAACGAAAAAACAATCAACAATTATTCTATTGTCATTGAAAACAAATTTCCAATGACTTCTTTTGTTTGTGTTGTTGTTACCAACAACAACAGCAACAACAACAACTGTTTTTTGTTGTCCTAACAAATATCACGTAGGAAATCACTTAACATTTTCTCAATTGTTTCGTTGCTGCCCCCTCTAGCAGCCAAATTGATTAGAGTGTAGAATAACAACAAGAACAACAACAACAACAACAATAAAGGGAGTTAACATTTATCTAACCTTTTGGTAAAGAAGCAACGTTACAAGGAGGGTGGGGTGAGGTTATCGGAGGATAATGTTTTATTGTTAAGGGGGAGCCCAGGCTCTGACACGCAAATGCGTACAAATCAATTGTTCTATTTCGAAAAAAAACTGGAAGAAAAAAATTGATGCAAAAAACCCCACGAATGAAATGAATTCCACGACTTGTCTGCTGGTTGCCATAACATTCCTGGCGCTACTGGGTGAGGGGGAGCTGTTATGTGGCGTGCCAAGCATCACAAATGAATGTTGAGGTCATTGATACAACATCGGGCACGATGAGCACACGCGCTCCAATCGTGCATGCCCAACAATTGTGTTAACCAAAAGGACGTTCGAAAAAAACGCTGGCAGGATTCCCCGGAGTTGGGGTTGGTTTTTTCAAAACATTGATTTTTTTGGTAGTGTTTTTTTTTTCGTTTTGCCCCGGAAAGATATCAGTGGTCAATTGCAACAATAGATGGCCACCAACCAACATTTTTTGGTTTCCCAGGGACACGTGCGTTTGAATTTTGATTTTTTTCTCAATTCGAATTCTCTTCTCTCTCCCGGTGAAGGAGGCGAACAATGGAAATATTTTTCTAAGGAAAAATTTTTCATTGCCTAGTTAAGTGGGTGAGTGTGTGTGTGTGTAGGGGTGGGGGTGGAGATACAGGACGAATGTTGGCCATTTGTTGTCCAGTTGTTGTTTTTTTCTTCTTGGTTTTTTATCGTTGTTGTTGTTATTGTTTCTTTTTGTTGTTGTTATATGATTAGTTGTCATTTGTAAATGGTTTGCTATCAATTTTCAAGATGATTGAATTAAGTGATTTATTTGTGGCATGTGGCCCGTCCTGTTTATGAAAACATTTGTTATTGAGCCATTTTAATGAATAGACGAAGAGAGAGAGAGAGACAAAGGAGGAGAATGGGTGGAGGTGGGAAATAATGTGAATAAAACAAGTTCGAAGTTCAAAAGGTGAATTTTATGATAAATCGGTAGTGATAAAATATAATATAAAGAAAAAAATGTTTTTTTTTTTGCCGGCATAAAAAAGATGAGCCATTGGCTTAATTGGCACGCCGGAAATGATGAGTAGGTTTAAATAGCCTTCAATAAATCTTGACTAATATCTTAGAAAACTCTGGGGATTTGAGGATCGAAATGATGGGAAAAAGGAAACGTTTTTTTTTTTTTTTAAAGATCTGATATATTTTTCTGTAAACTACCTAGGGTCTGAAATTAGACGTGGATTTCTTAAAATATTTTTGAAGGTCTACAATTAGGATTTCTTAAAAATATTTTTTTAGTGTTTACCAATAGGCGTAGATTTTTATACCCTTCACCACACTGTGGTTAATTTTGCATAGGGTACTGAATTTAGTCTAGAATGATGTGTGTAAAGTTTCCTGAAAATTGGTTCAAATTTAGATATACCTCCCATATATATTTTTGCCCGATTTAATGTAAATGGTGTACCAAAGTACATACATATCTTTCGATTTGCACGAAATTTGGCATATCGTACTGAATTAAGCCCAGAATTAAGTGTGTTAAGTTTCGTGAAAATCGGTTCAGATTTAGATATAGCTCCCATCAGGGACGTACGCAGAGGGGTGGCCCGGGGGGCCCGAAATGCATTTTTGTCACAGTAAATTTAAGTTTGCAACAGCGAATTTTTTCATTTTGTACTAGATTTTGGTTCAGATTTCGATATAGCTCCCATATATATATTCGTCCGATTTTATGTAAATGGTGCACCAAAGTTCCTATATATCCTTCGATTTTCAAGAAATTTGGCATGGCATACTGAATTGAACCTAGAGTGGTGTCTGCGAAGTTTCGTAAAAATCGGTTCAGATTTAGATATAGCTCCCATATATATTTTCTTCCGATTTAAGGTAAATGGTGTACCAAAGTTCCTATATATCCTTCGATTTGCACTAAATTTGGCACAACGTACTGAATTGAGCCTAGAGTGGTGTCTGCCAAGTTTCGTTATAATCGGTTCAGATTAAGATATAGCTCATATCTATATTTTCGTCCGATTTTGTGTAAATGGTGTACCAAAGACTCTACATTTCTTTCGATTTTCACGAAATTTGGTATGGCGTACTGAATTAAGCCTAGAATTATGTGCGCCAAGTTTCGTGAAAATCGGTTCTGATTTAGATATAGCTCCCATATATATTTTGGTCCGATTTAAGGTAAATGGTGCGCCGAAGTCCCCATATACCGTTCGATTTGCACGAAATTTGGCATTGCGTACTATATTCTCTCCAGAATGATGTTTGTAAGGTTTCCTGAAAATCAGTTCAAATTGAGATAAGCTCCGATATGTATTTTCTTCCGATTTTATTACATAGGATCCAGAAAGGCATACAGATCACATATTTAAGTTCGTTCAGTTTCATGTTAATGTTCTTTTGAGAAGGAGGAGTCTGTTAGGAGACATATGTAGAACCCAATGTGGTGACGGGTATCATATTGTCGGCCCAGTCCGACTTTACTGTTTTAGTTACTGGTTTAAATATATTTTTCAGGGTCTATCCTAAGGCGTGGATTTTGTAAAAATATTTTTTCCGCCCTTATTCGAAGGCGTGGATTTAAAAAAATATATATTTTTTCAGGATATATCCATAGGCGTGGATTTTTGTATAACTTTTTTTTCATTACTATCAGATCTACATCCTTGGTATTTACCATTTCCTGTTTCGCACCCACCCAATGTGCTATCACTTTCCATTGCTATTATTTCATTTCGTATCTTCGTAGGTAGGTATGTATGTAGTGCCCGGTTACATTTCGAATGGTGTAATAAACAAATGTACTCGCACATATTTTACCTTTTTTAATAAATGTCATATCATTTTGGCTACCGCATCGCAATCAAAATAAAAGCTAAATTGCAAAAGTGTGCCTTGGCAGACCAGACCAGAGGAAAAAAACAAGAACCAGAACCAAAACCAAAACAGGAGAGTAAATCATGGTCTTCATTTGTATTTGTTGTTATTCTAAAGGCTTTTATTGTTAACCATATTGCGCAGGAGTTCGGGAAATTTATTAACTTTAAGATAATTTCATACAAAAGGTTGCATTTAGCCAACAAACAAACAGCAACAACAAGAAAAAAAATCGAATCCGGAGGCACCCAAACACCACACACTTGCAGAGGAAGAACAGCTCATCAGCCAACAGAAGAAAGAGGAAGAGGGTGGGTGAGGAGGATGAAGGAAACAAAATCAGACCGACTGCATGGTGGTCAGTCAGTGTGTTTCTTGTATTGTTAACTGGTCACTTCGAGCTACGGCACAAGTCCACAATTCCGAAGTTGTTCATAACGACATTGTTGGCGTTTGACACCTACAATGTGTCGCGCTGTGGCACCAGCACTTCTTCGACTGCATTTTTATTCTTCGGTTTCCTTTTCTTTTTATTTTTTTTAAATTTAGATTATGGACTGTATGCATTAAGTCTTTTTTCGATGTTCGAGAAGGGGGTTCGGGTAAGATATTGAATTTCTTCATTGAAGTAGAACAAGGCATGGCAAGAAGAAGAAGTGGTAGCAGCCAGTCAGCCAGATTATGGTTACCTTAAAAACCCATCACTTATTTTATTATTCTCCGGCTAAAGGCAGGATGCCATGAATCCATGTGTGTGTGTGCACCTATGTTCGGGCTAATGTTGGTCCAAACACAGTGCGATTAATCAGCACCTATTTATGTACGAGAAACGAAAATTTTGGTTCGCAAATTTATGAGTTTTTAATGATTTCATACAAAATGCAAGTGTCAAATGTGTGGGTGTACGTGGTGAGGAAATTTAATGTGTGGGTTCAATTCGGGATAACTTTCTAGAGGAACAATATAGAATGAATATGATAATCATTTGTATTAATCCAAAAAGATTTACAGCGGAAATGACAGTCAGTATTGAAAAAAAAACAACTAAAAACCAGTAAGGAAAGTAATCAAGTCGGACTGGGCCGACAATATGATACCCTTCACCATTTCGGGTATATTCTAAATATGTATCCTTACAATATCAAACTCGTTACCGATTTTCGAAACTATGCCAAATTTCGTGCAAATCGAAGAATATTTAGGGACTTTGGTGCATCATTTACATAAAATCGGACGAAATATATGCAGGAGCTATATATACATATGATCCGATTTCCACGAAACTTAACACACATCACTTTTGACTTCATACAATAAGCTATGCGAAATTTCGTGCAAATCGAAAGATATATATTGACTTTGGTGCACCATTTACCTTAAATCGGACGAAACTATATATGGGAGCTAATTCTATATCTGAACCGATTTTCACGAAACTTGGCACACATAATTCTAGGCTTAATTCAGTACGCCATACCAAATTTCGTTAAAATCGAAAGAAATATAGATGCTTTGGTACTCAATTTTTACAAAATCGGAAAACGGTATATATGGGAGCTATATCTAAATCTGAATCGATTCCTACGAAACTTGCAGACATGACTCCAGACCCAATTCAGTATGCTGTGCCAAATTTCGTGCAAATCGGTAGATATATAGGGACATTAGTGCACCATTTACCTTAAATCGGACGAAAATATATATGGGAGCTATATCTAAATCTGAACCAATTCCCACGAAACTTGGCAGACATGACTCTAGACCCAACTCAGTACGCTGTGCCAAATTTCGTGCAAATCTAATGATATATAGGGTCTTTCGGTGCACCATTTACATAAAATCGGTCAAAAATATATATGGGAGCTATATCTAAATCAGAACCGATTTTCACGAAACTTAGCACACATCATAGGCCTCATTCAGTAATCTATGCCAAATCTCGTGCAAATCGAAGGATATATAGGGACTTTGGTGCACCATTTACCTTAAATCGGACGAAAATATATATGGAAGCTATATCTAGATCTTAACCGATTTTCACGAAACTTGGCAGACATCATTCCAGGCTCAATTCAGTACGTTATGCCAAAATTTCGTGCAAATCGAAAGGTATATAGGGACTTTGGTGCCCCATTTACCTTAAATCGGACGAAAATATATATGGGAGCTATATCTAAATCTGAAACGATTTTCTTGAATTTCAATAGGGTTCGTCCTTGGGCTTGACTTGTGCCAAATTTCATCCAAATCGGATCATAAATACGACCTGTACTTTGTTTACAATTTAACGTTTAAAGACGGACAGGCGGATATGCATAAATCGACTTAGAAAGTGATTCTATGCATATTCTCAAAAGGAACCAGGTGTCTATCTTGTTTCCTTTTGTCTGTTACAAACATATGTACAAAGACATAATACCCTGTAGGGATATACGTTAGAAAATGAATTTAAAAAAATCCACACCAAAAGATATAGCCTGAAAATAATTAAAAAAAATCCACGCCTAAAGATATACCCTAAAAGTACCCTAAAAATGTCGGTAGACCTGAAAAAAAATTAAAAAGTGGCGCCCAACGTCGACAAATATTTTTCAGGAATATTTCCACAAGATTCCTATTCCTTTATCAATTCGTAAGAAATTATATTTGAAATTCATCTCCTATCCTTCACCCAATTCTCTGTGCAGGCTATTGAACACTTTTGTCTCCCCTTCCTTATCACTCTCTCTCTCTTTCAATTGCTATTTATTCCGTTTTAATTTAATTAAAGTTAATCCTTAAATTTTGTGGTCGCAGCTGTGTCATTATCCTTTGGGTCACACACACAGAGGCAAAGAAAGCACCGTATTCGCCACAGCCATTGCATTGGCAGTCAAATATTTCAATTTGGTCGATGGAGATGACGAACATGTGGAGCAAAACTAATAATCAAAACTATCAATGTTTTTCGAAGTAGACGAACAACACAAAATGTGCCTCTGGAGAAACAATGGCAGCAGCAACAGCAACAGCAAGGAGATATTACCAATTTCGTGTTAACCACCAAAAACTTTGCCATCAATGACAATTATTCTGAATGTTTGGATGGATGGAATGAATGGCAGGACACCATCGACGAAACGAACAACATACGCAAAATTTCGTTCACAAACAAAGCTCTGCTCTTTGCAAAGAAACAATAACAAAAGTGTGTGTGCGGGGGGGTATGCGAAAGGATAATGAGTTCGTTTAAAGGACCTTGGACACGAATTCAATGATGTGTAGTGGGGGGCGGAGGTGGGAGTGTTCATCAACATGCTGTTCAAATGATTTTCAAAACATGATGATGAACGAACAATGTCGGCGAATGTTGACAATAATTATTGGGCAAAGGAACAACAAGGATACCACAAATAAAAACAAGAACAACAGCACATTACAACACATTTGATGGCGATGGCAACATGTGATGATGTTCGGTCCGCCAACATGCATATCCAACAAAATAACAATGGGCTGCTGCTTCTAATCGAAAAAATGGAGAAGTGGAGAAGAGAAGGAGGGCCAGAGAAATAGAAGTCAATATCCGGATTTTCCATGTGGCCAAATGGAAGTTTGGCTATATGTCGTTTTCCCAACCTTCTGCTCCACTACTGGTCCCACTTCTGCTTTTGGTTAAGTTTTGGCCGAATATTGTATTTTATGTTTAGTTGAATTCCTTCATGTATGACAGACTAAATGAATTTTCGGAAATTGTCTGTAATGTGGAGACAGGGAGGAAGGGTGGGTGTAGCAGAAACGAAAGGAATGTAAATATGGTCGTTGTGTTATTTCGTCAATGTCTATTAAATCCTAATGTTTGTATTTCTGTTAATATCTAAGTACACATGTTGATGAGTTGGGTATGAATACTACTGATGTGTGTGTGTGAATAGTACTTTGGGTGGATATTGATGAAATTGGTAACAGATGTTGTCGGATGCAATAACCACCACTCTAGAAAAAAAATCGAAAGAATAATTTCAAGATACAAAAATTAAATCGATTTTATTAAAGAATATTTATCAGGGGTCACAAATAAGCGGGGAACTTTTAAAAATATTTTCGGAGTCAAGACATCAAAATTTTTTTAAAAATATTGTTCAGCCTCCACAAATAGGCGTAGTTTTTTTAAAACTATTTTCTCAGGTTCCAACATATTTTTTGAGGCGTGGATTTTTTAGAAATATTTCTCTGGGTCTTCTAGGGGCTACTTTTAGACGTGCATTTTTTTAAATATGTTTCTGGGTCTTCTAGGGTCTACTTCTAGGCGTGAATTTTTTAAAAATATTTTTTCAGGTTCCACAAAAATGCGTGGATTTTTTAGAAATATTTGTCTATGCCTTCTAGAATCAACTTCTAGGCGTGATTTTTTAATAATACTTTTCTGCGTCTTCCAGGGTCTACTTCTAGGCGTGGATTTTTTAAAAAAAATTTTCTGCGTCTTCAAGGGTCTACTTGTAGGCGTGGATTTTTTAAAAATATTTTTCTGCGTCTTCAAGGGTCTACTTCTAGGCGCGGATTTTTTTAAAATATTCTTCTGCGTCTTCAAGGGTCTACTTCTAGGCGTGGATTTTTTAAAAATATTTTTCTGCGTCTTCAAGGGTCTATTTCTAGGCGTGGATTTTTTAAAAATATTTTCCGCGTCTTCAAGGGTCTACTTCCAGGCGTGGATTTTTTAAAAATATTTTCCGCGTCTTCCAAGGACTACTTCTAGGCGTGAACTTTTAAAAAACTTTTTAAAAAACCTTTAAATACACCGATCGTCAGACCTAGACCTGTGTGTCCGTCCGTCCGTCCATTATAATTTGTAAACACGATACAGGCCACAGTTATGGATCAATCTTGACGAAATTTTGCATGTAGGAAGGGTTCTGCCCTATTGTTTTTGGGCCAAATAAAAAGCTACTTTGATGAAGATCGGTCAATATTTAGCGGGTCAAATGGACCCTGACTTTTGTGAGAAAAATGACAAAATTTGCTTTCTATGGCGAATATATTTACCCCTGAAGGACATAGACATAGAGAGGTTGATAGTACGTTCAAGAGAAGTGGTTGACCTTTAAATTGATACAAATTATATTGTCAAAATTCAAATATTGTTTAGTAACCCATTACCACACTAGAGGGCAAAATATAGCGCTGATCGCTTTTAAATTTTCCATGAAGTTCCAGTTATGGCCAAGGATAACATCTAAAATTTTCGGTGATGATCAGATAATAATTTTGGGATGAAGTGGACCGAAAACTTAATTGTTTGTGTTTTTTTTTTTCGAGTTGATCTATAAGCCAAAATTGAAAGCCGAAGATCACAACACAAACCAAGGCGAAGGGAATCTGGACAAGTAATTAGAAGGACTGTATTTAATATTAATAATATTCGGAAAATTTGTCGGTGTAAGGAAGAGGTTCTGTTGACCTCTAATCGGGCAAGGGGTGCAAATATAACGAAATATTGCCCAGGCTCGGCTAGAGTTCCGTGGTAGTTGTGTAGGGTATCGTATTTTCGGCCCCGTCCTACTATACTGCTCCGTTCACTGGTTTTAAATTAATTTTCTGGTGTCTAATTTTAGGCGTGGATTTTTTTATTGAGGCATGCTGTATTCTAAAGCCCGGAAGGATATTTGAGTGACCCTATGACCAGGAAATGTTTACTAAATATTTCGAAAAACTATTAAATGCTGAAACACAATAGCTTCTGTGAGATCTACTAATAAAAGTTGTCATTGTTACACTAAATAAACTGCACAGATAACATTTTGAAAGGGTTTTTACAAACAAACAAAAAAACTCCTGCTGTTTGGAAACTATCCTCCTTGTGACAAAAACACTCACACACACTTGCACACAAAACCACACTTGACCTCAAGTTTCTATAGTTTCCTTTCTTTCTGCCCACCCAGTCCTCCCAAACAGATAATTTATAATCAAATGGCAAGTGTATTGAGGCACAATGCCACAAAAGATTTCAATGACCAGTAGAAGTGCCACGGGTCAATTGTTATTTATAGTCAACACAACAATACAACAATAACAACAGCAAGGACTAGAACTAAATAAAGTTGAAGGATGACCACCTTCGTATCTTCTTCCATTTGTAAAAAATGGAAGGACATCATTAAGTTTAACCACAACTATCAAGGAGTAGCTGAAGTGACAAAAGCATAAGGATCTCAATAACTAGAAAAATATTAGAAGAGTAATGGCCTGGGTTTTACGAAGTAAATTATTTTTTAGAAGAATAGAAGAATATTGGGATGTCCTTTGGGATGTCCTTTTAAAGTAGAAATTAAACAAAAAATACATTTTTCATGAATATTTTATTTACGTTGGGCGCCACTTTTGTTACAAAATTTGCAAGTTTTAATATTTATGTAGAAAAGTAAAAAACGTTGGGCGCCATTTTTAAATATCGCTTAAATTATCGATAAAATATAAAATCGAAACCTTACGAAATATAAAACGTTCATTATTCATTTCTTCATGCTAAATAGGAACATTTTTGTCGCAAAATTCGTATTTTAATTTCTGTAAATTTCACCTTCCTTCAGACCTTCTATTCCTCATATCCTTAAATTTTTTTTCTGTTTTTCTTCACATCTCCTTAAAAGTCAATCCATTTTCATAGTCCTTTGATGTTTTATTTAACAAACAGATTATCAGCTATCAGCCCATCAAGACAAAAAAGCCAATATCCTTGTAAGGACGATAAAATACACCAAGAAATTCTATGACAAACAATCGCTTTCTTTCAATTGCCTTTATTAGCCCCACATTATTACTTTACAATATCATGTCAAAAAGATAAAATTTCTTTTAAAAGATTAAATTGTTTACACGATTTACAGGATGAAAAGCAATAACAAGACCAACAACAACATAAAGATGCCGCATTTTTATTGTCGAACAAAGAAAAAAAAACTTGTAAGAAAAATAAAAACGAACAAAAAAGATATTGACGATGTTTTTTCAAAGAGACGTCTAAAAAAATTGTTGTTATTATTTTTAATTATTTTTTCTTAAAAATAGGTAGGTAGACCCTAATATTAAAAAAAAAATCAAAATATAAAAAAATGCCGTCTAATTGTAGGCCCTAAAGAATAATTTTTGTGTTTATTCAACGCATATTTGTAGACCGAAAAAATAGTTTTAAAAATATTTTTTAATTCCATGGCTAATTGCATGCCCTACAAATATTTTCAAAAAAATCTATGCCTTAAGGTAGGCCTTAGACCCTGCAGGCCCTTAAAATATTTTCAAAAAATTCTATGCCTAGACCCTAAAAAAATATTTTTTATATACAGGCCTAATTGCAGACCCTAAAAATATTGAAAAAAATCTATGCCTAAGGTTAGACCTTAAAAAAATTAAGAAAATCCACGCTTAGACTATAAAAAATATTTTTGGAAATCCCACTCCTAATTGCAGCCTTAAAAAAATTGTTTTTATTCCCACGCCTAATTGCAGATCCTAAAAAAATATTTTTAAATCAGTGAGCGAAGCAGTATCGTCGGACGACCATAGTCGGCCAACCATACGATACCCTAAACAACTACCATGGTACTCTATCTTTCTGCGGAAGTTTATTCAAAGCCTGGCCAATATTTCGTGGTATTTGCACCCTCTTACCCGATTAGAAGTCAACAGCACCTCTTCTTTACACTAACATATATTCCGAATATTACTAATATTCAGTACAGTCCTCCTAATTACTTGTCCAGATTCCCTTCACCGTGAGTTGTGTTGTTATGTTCGGCTTATAATAGTGGCATATAGATCGACTCGAAAAAAACACAACAAATTATGTTTTCGGTCCACTTCATCCCAAAATTATTCTCTGATCATCACCGAAAATTATAGACGTTGACGTTGACCATAACTAAAATCTGATGGAAAATTTCAAAAACCAGCGCTATATTTCCGCCCTCCAGTGTGGTAATGGGTTACTAAATTTGGTCCATTTCATCCTCTAAATATTAACCGATTTTTACTAAAAACGTTGGCCAGAATCAATCCTTCTTCATTGGCCAGAACCAATCCTACATGAAATAGTTCGTGAAGATTGGTCCATAACTGTGGCCTGTATCGTGTTTACAAATTATAATGGACAAACGGACGGACGGACACACATGTCAAGATCGTCTCATCTAGTCGAGATATGACGATCGGTATACTTAAATGTTGGTCTAGGACCAACATTTCGCGGCGTTACAAACTCTTGGGGCTGCACAAAGCTATAATGACCTGACAATATTGTTGTGTAGGGTATAAAAATCAGAAAATGTTATAATTCACTGAAGCAAATATTTTTTTGTAATAAGATGACGCCCAACGATAATTTTAACAAACGATTTAAAAAAAAATCTGAAACTTGGCGCCCAACGGTTTTCGGCCAAAAATCATTTAAAAATATGAGAAAATTGTTTTCTCATATTCATTGTAATTCATTGTAATTGTTTTATAAGTTGGCGCCCAACATTCTCCTAATATCTGAAAATTTTGGAATCCATCGAAATTTGATTTTTTTTAATTGGCGCCCAACGTTTTTGTTTTGTTTTGTGTTTTGTGTTTTTTTTTTTTTTTTGGGGGGGGGGGGGGGGGGGAAATAATTAAAAAAAATCTGAACATTGGAAAATAAGTTGACTCCTAACGTGTTTCAACTAAAATAAAAAAAAAACGATTAGCCATTGAAAAATATTTTTAATGAAATGGCGCCCAACGTTTTATTGCAAAAATGAGTTTAAAAAATCTGAACATTTAAAAATAATTTGGGTTTGTGCCAAAATTAATTTTAAAAAAATTTATAATTTAGTGGAAAATATTAAATGGCGCCCAACGTTTTTTTTAACTATTTAAAAAAATCTGGAAATTAAAGAAATAATTTGGCGACCAAAGGGGGGATTTTACAATCCATTGGAAATTATATTTTTTTTAATTGGCGCCCAACGTTATTTTTCTTCCTATTTTTTTTTGGCGCCCAACGTGTTTTTTTCCAAAAATCATTAAAAAAATGTATTCCATATACAATCTTATTTTGTATTATGTTGGCGCCCAACGTTTTTTTACTTATTTATTATTTATTGTTTTTTTATCCTGATTTAAATACGATATTTTTAACATCCAAGGAAAAAGATCTTACTCCCTTATCCTTATCCATCTTCTTCATATGCACCAGCTGTTCTAAAATCTCCAATTTCCTTACAAAAAATAAACATCTTCAAGTTTTTTTAATTGTAAATTAACTACTAACGCCTCCTGTTTGAATAAAAACGAAAATAGAAAGCGAAATCAATCCTTTTTTCCATCCTTTCAGACATCAAAAATCCCAAATAAAAAAAAAAAAAAAAACATTTGTCCAACTCCTTATTCGCTTTGATACAAAATAGCAAATTTTTGATACACCAGAGATTTGAATACAAAGGCGAAAACAGAACAAAAAAATTCTGAACAAAATAATTCTGAACAACCACTTGAGGCCTTACACTGTTCATTTAGGCCTTCATTATCTGTCGGGCAGAAAAGGCGAAGACGAATTGAAAAAAAACAAGTGAAAAAGCGTTAAGTTCGGCCGGGCCGAACTTTGGATACCCTCCACCATAGATATACTGACAGGTACTTAAAATGAACATATAGGGAAAATAAAAAAGTGAACATATATCGACATTTCCACATACCAGTTATGTAAAACACAATGTAAACTATAAAACAAATTTCAGAAATTTTTAATGGATAATGAGGGTGTATACACTTTTACACGGTTAAAATGGTTCTAGACCCCATGTTTCTTTGGACCAAATTTGTTTCAGAAAATTTTGATTTCATCCAAACTTTGGCCATCTTATAATTTCTTCCAAACTTACTTCAAGTTTGAAGATGGGGAATATCGGTCCACTCCTTCTGGTACCTCCCACACAGGGGCTAGGTCTAAATACGGGTTATAGTTCATATATAGTTCATTATTGAACCTTACGTTCTAGTTTTTAATCTCGATATCCTCCGCAGGTGATATGATTACAACAGAGTCTTAGAACCACCCCAAAACGCGGAACAGATTGCATAACTATTTTAATATAAAAAAGGGGGTTATATAGGGACTACCCCAAAAAGGGGGTACATATTAATAATTTTTTGTAGGGAAATTTGTTACCATATACGACTACAAAATACCAAATTTCAGGGAATTCGGTTGAAAAACGTGCTCAAGAACTTCAAAATAGCGAAAATTTGGGGGTACCCTTATATGGGGGCTACCGGAAAAAGTGGACCTATATTTATAATTTTTAGTGGGGAAATTTGGTACCCTATAAAAACCAAATGTACCAAATTTCAGCGAATTTGGTTGAAAACCGCGCTCAAGATCCTTAAAATACCGAAAATTGGGGGGTACCCTATATGGGGGCTACCCGAAAAAATTGACCTATATTTATAATTTTTCGTATAGAGATTTGCTACCCAATAAGAACTCAAAGTACCGAATTTCAGCGAATTCGGTCGAAAAATGCGATCAAACCCCCCAAAATACCTCAAAATTGGGGGTACCCTTATATGGGGGCTATCCGAAAATATGGACCCATATTTATAATTTTCAGTGGAAAGATTTGCTACCCAATAAGAACTCAATATACCAAATTTGAGCGAATTCAGTTGAAAAACGCGCTCAAGAACCTCAAAATACCGAAAATTGGGGGGTACCCTTATATGGGAGCTATGCCTAAACGTGGACCGATGAAGCCCATCTTCGAACTTGACCTGCCTGCAGACAAAAGACGACTCTATGCAAAATTTTGGCGATCTATCTCAATTCGTTTAGACGCTAGAGTGATTACAACAGACAGACGGACAGACAGACAGACAGACGGACAGACGGACAGACGGACATGCTTAGATCGTCATAGAATTTTACGCTGATCAAGAATATATATACTTTATAGGGTCGGAAATGATTATTTCGATGCGTTACAAACGGAAAAACAAAACTAATATACCCTCCATACTATGGTGGAGGGTATAAAAAGGGGGTTATATAGGGACTACCCCAAAAAGGGGGTACATATTAATAATTTTTTGTAGGGAAATTTGTTACCATATACGACTACAAAATACCAAATTTCAGGGAATTCGGTTGAAAAACGTGCTCAAGAACTTCAAAATAGCGAAAATTTGGGGGTACCCTTATATGGGGGCTACCGGAAAAAGTGGACCTATATTTATAATTTTTAGTGGGGAAATTTGGTACCCTATAAAAACCAAATGTACCAAATTTCAGCGAATTTGGTTGAAAACCGCGCTCAAGATCCTTAAAATACCGAAAATTGGGGGGTACCCTATATGGGGGCTACCCGAAAAAATTGACCTATATTTATAATTTTTCGTATAGAGATTTGCTACCCAATAAGAACTCAAAGTACCGAATTTCAGCGAATTCGGTCGAAAAATGCGATCAAACCCCCCAAAATACCTCAAAATTGGGGGTACCCTTATATGGGGGCTATCCGAAAATATGGACCCATATTTATAATTTTCAGTGGAAAGATTTGCTACCCAATAAGAACTCAATATACCAAATTTGAGCGAATTCAGTTGAAAAACGCGCTCAAGAACCTCAAAATACCGAAAATTGGGGGGTACCCTTATATGGGAGCTATGCCTAAACGTGGACCGATGAAGCCCATCTTCGAACTTGACCTGCCTGCAGACAAAAGACGACTCTATGCAAAATTTTGGCGATCTATCTCAATTCGTTTAGACGCTAGAGTGATTACAACAGACAGACGGACAGACAGACAGACGGACAGACGGACAGACGGACATGCTTAGATCGTCATAGAATTTTACGCTGATCAAGAATATATATACTTTATAGGGTCGGAAATGATTATTTCGATGCGTTACAAACGGAAAAACAAAACTAATATACCCTCCATACTATGGTGGAGGGTATGAAAAGGGGGTTATATAGGGACTACCCAAAAAGGGGGTACATATTAATAATTTTTTGTAGGGAAATTTGTTACCATATACGACTACAAAATACCAAATTTCAGGGAATTCGGTTGAAA
Organism: Musca vetustissima; assembly: GCF_032173495.1. Taxonomy (NCBI): domain Eukaryota; kingdom Metazoa; phylum Arthropoda; class Insecta; order Diptera; family Muscidae; genus Musca; species Musca vetustissima. The sequence continues at coordinate 25,260 of NW_026879314.1, forward strand.
AACGTGCTCAAGAACTTCAAAATAGCGAAAATTTGGGGGTACCCTTATATGGGGGCTACCGGAAAAAGTGGACCTATATTTATAATTTTTAGTGGGGAAATTTGGTACCCTATAAAAACCAAATGTACCAAATTTCAGCGAATTTGGTTGAAAACCGCGCTCAAGATCCTTAAAATACCGAAAATTGGGGGGTACCCTATATGGGGGCTACCCGAAAAAATTGACCTATATTTATAATTTTTCGTATAGAGATTTGCTACCCAATAAGAACTCAAAGTACCGAATTTCAGCGAATTCGGTCGAAAAATGCGATCAAACCCCCCAAAATACCTCAAAATTGGGGGTACCCTTATATGGGGGCTATCCGAAAATATGGACCCATATTTATAATTTTCAGTGGAAAGATTTGCTACCCAATAAGAACTCAATATACCAAATTTGAGCGAATTCAGTTGAAAAACGCGCTCAAGAACCTCAAAATACCGAAAATTGGGGGGTACCCTTATATGGGAGCTATGCCTAAACGTGGACCGATGAAGCCCATCTTCGAACTTGACCTGCCTGCAGACAAAAGACGACTCTATGCAAAATTTTGGCGATCTATCTCAATTCGTTTAGACGCTAGAGTGATTACAACAGACAGACGGACAGACAGACAGACAGACGGACAGACGGACAGACGGACATGCTAGATCGTCATAGAATTTTACGCTGAGATTATTTCGATGCGTTACAAACGGAAAAACAAAACTAATATACCCTCCATACTATGGTGGAGGGTATAAAAAGGGGGTTATATAGGGACTACCCCAAAAAGGGGGTACATATTAATAATTTTTTGTAGGGAAATTTGTTACCATATACGACTACAAAATACCAAATTTCAGGGAATTCGGTTGAAAAACGTGCTCAAGAACTTCAAAATAGCGAAAATTTGGGGTACCCTTATATGGGGGCTACCGGAAAAAGTGGACCTATATTTATAATTTTTAGTGGGGAAATTTGGTACCCTATAAAAACCAAATGTACCAAATTTCAGCGAATTTGGTTGAAAACCGCGCTCAAGATCCTTAAAATACCGAAAATTGGGGGGTACCCTATATGGGGGCTACCCGAAAAAATTGACCTATATTTATAATTTTTCGTATAGAGATTTGCTACCCAATAAGAACTCAAAGTACCGAATTTCAGCGAAAAATACCTCAAAATTGGGGGTACCCTTATATGGGGGCTATCCGAAAATATGGACCCATATTCATAATTTTCAGTGGAAAGATTTGCTACCCAATAAGAACTCAATATACCAAATTTGAGCGAATTCAGTTGAAAAACGCGCTCAAGAACCTCAAAATACCGAAAATTGGGGGGTACCCTTATATGGGAGCTATGCCTAAACGTGGACCGATGAAGCCCATCTTCGAACTTGACCTGCCTGCAGACAAAAGACGACTCTATGCAAAATTTTGGCGATCTATCTCAATTCGTTTAGACGCTAGAGTGATTACAACAGACAGACAGACAGACGGACAGACGGACAGACAGACGGACAGACGGACAGACGGACATGCTTAGATCGTCATAGAATTTTACGCTGATCAAGAATATATATACTTGATATGGTCGGAAATGATTATTTCGATTGCGTTACAAACGGAAAAACGCGATCAAACCCCCCAAAATACCTCAAAATTGGGGGTACCCTTATATGGGGGCTATCCGAAAATATGGACCCATATTTTTTAGTGGAAAGATTTGCTACCCAATAAGAACTCAATATACCAAATTTGAGCGAATTCAGTTGAAAAACGCGCTCAAGAACCTCAAAATACCGAAAATTGGGGGGTACCCTTATATGGGAGCTATGCCTAAACGTGGACCGATGAAGCC
>NW_026879315.1:0-27132 GCF_032173495.1 Musca vetustissima
GACTATCAGAGCATTAGGCGTGTATTTTTTAATGAATATTTTTTCAAGGACTATCACAGCATTAGGCGTGGATTTTTTAATGAATATTTTTTCAAGGGCTATCAGAGCATTAGGCGTGGATTTTTTAATGAATATTTTTTCAAGGACTATCAGAGTATTAGGCGTGGATTTTTTAATGAATATTTTTTCAAGGACTATCAGAGTATTAGGCGTGGCTTTTTTAATGAATATTTTTTCAAGGACTATCAGAGCATTATGCGTGGATTTTTTAATGAATATTTTTTCTAGGAGCATTAGGCGTGGATTTTTTAATAAATATTTTTTCTAGGAGCATTATGCGTGGATTTTTTAATGAATATTTTTTCTAGGAGCATTAGGCGTGGATTTTTTAATGAATATTTTTTCTAGGAGCATTAGGCGTGGATTTTTTAATGAATATTTTTTCTAGGAGCATTAGGCGTGGATTTTTTAATGAATATTTTTTTTAGGAGCATTAGGCGTGGATTTTTTAATGAATATTTTTTTTAGGAGCATTAGGCGTGGATTTTTTAATGAATATTTTTTTTAGGAGCATTAGGCGTGGATTTTTTAATGAATATTTTTTCTAGGAGCATTCAAGGACTATCAGAGCATTAGGCGTGGATTTTTTAATGAATATTTTTTCTAGGAGCATTCAAGGACTATCAGAGCATTAGGCGTGGATTTTTTAATGAATATTTTTTCAGGGACTATCAGAGCATTAGGCGTGGATTTTTTAATTAATATTTTTTCAAGGACTATCAGAGCATTAGGCGTGGATTTTTTAATGAATATTTTTTCAAGGACTATCAGAGCATTAGGCGTGGATTTTTTAATTTATATTTTTTCAATGACTATCAGAGCATTTGGCGTGGATTTTTTAATTTATATTTTTTCAAGGACTATTAGAGCATTTGGCGTGGATTTTTTAATTAATATTTTTTCAAGGACTATCAGAGCATTTGGCGTGGATTTTTTAATTAATATTTTTTCAAGGACTATCAGAGCATTAGGCGTAGATTTTTTAATGAATATTTTTTCAAGGACTATCCAGAGCATTAGGCGTGGATTTTTTAATAAATATTTTTTCAAGGACTGTCCAGAGCATTAAGCGTGGATTTTTTAATGAATATTTTTTTCAAGGACTATCAGAGCATTAGTCGTGGATTTTTTAATGAATATTTTTTCAAGGACTATCAGAGCATTAGTCGTGGATTTTTTTAATGAATATTTTTTCAATGACTATCAGAGCATTAGTCGTGGATTTTTTTAATGAATATTTTTTCAATGACTATCAGAGCATTAGGCGTGGATTTTTGTCTCTCATGCAGTTCTTATTTTGTCTTATGCTCAGTGTTGATTCCAAGGTTGTTTTTATAACTTCTCTTCTTATAAAGTCTGACTTGATGCTAGAGTAATATATGTCGAGCTTACTTCCGATTTTATGTAAAGTGATTGAAACGAAATTTTTCATACATAGATATATGACTAGAATGATTTTTTTTAAAACGGGTATATATAACACCCATTACTAACGCTATGCAACAGAGATATAGAGCGTGTTACTTACCGCTTTGGGTTTTTATACCCTCAGTCTTTTGGCTAATGAGGGTATATACTCTTTGATATGGTGAAAATGTGTCTCATCGAAATATTGGTTTTAGACCCCATGTTTCTTTGGACCAAATTCGTTTCAGAAAATGTGGAGTCGATTTAGCCATGTCTGTCCGTCTGTCCGTCCGTGAGTTGTCTTCCAAACTTAGTTTAAGTTTAAATATCGGTGGAGAATATCGGTCCACTGCTTCTGGTACCTCCCCGACAAAATATTCAAAGTTGTGCCAAAAATTAATTTTATAATAACATTCCAAACGGACTATCCTATTGTAACGAAACTTTGTGCAACCTATTATCTTTACCAAGCCTAGATTAAGTTTGAAGATGGAACCCATTGGTCCACCCCTTGTGGTACCTCCCACAATATGGTCAAAATTGAGCTAAAAATGAATTTTAGAACAACATTGCAAACGGACTATCCTATTTTAAGGAAACTTTGTGCAACCTATTATCTTTACCAAGCCTAGACTAAGTAGGAAGATGGGACCCATTGGTCCACTCCTTCTGGTAACTTCCCCACAAAGCGTCAAAATTTTCAATATTTACAAATCCAATATCAAGCTAATGGAAAGTCAGCTTTTAACGAAACTTTGTACAGCCCATTATTTTTACCATGCCTAGATTAAGTTTGAAGAATGAACCCATTGGTACACCCCTTATGGTACCCCCCACAATATGGTCAAAATTGTGCTAAAAATTAATTTTATAATAACATACAAACGGACTATTCGATTTTAACGAAACTTTGTACAATCTATTATGATTACCAAGCCTAGATCATATAGGAAGATGGGACCCATTGGTCCATTCCTTCTGGTAACTCCCCCACAATATTCAATATTTAAAAATCCAATATCAGGCGAATTTAATGTCCGATTTGAACCAAACTTTGCACAACCTGTTATCTTCACCAAGTCTAGATCAAGTTTTGGTCTGCTCCATCTGGTATCTCCCACACAAATGGTCAACCGTAGGGTGAGGGTATATACCTGTCGGCAACACCGACTGACACCTTTTTACTTGTTACTATACTCGCCTGGTACATGGGCATATATAGTTAAAGTGTTGCAGGGTATTTTATAGTCGGTCCCGACAGGCTTTACTTCTTTTTTACACTATTTTTATTTTCTATATTTACAACAAAAGTTCAATTTAATATTGAATTCTATTCTTTTACAGTTTTACAACTGAAAATACTACTCATATTTGATTTCAACATTTGTTTTCATATGTATTTCTTCAAATTCAAATTTTCCCTCTAAGAAATGTTGTTTCTTTCAGTTTTACAAGTTGTTTCGAAGTATTACAATGGGTGTTTCCTATTGTGTTTTCTTTACTTTCTTTTTTGCATAATTAATTAAAATATTGTATATTTTCATTTATTTATTTTTTTCTTTTGCTAACGATGTTTCTTTATTACCTTCTTCAATTTACAAATTCTTGTTCTCTAATTAACTTATCGACCATTCTTGTTGTTTTGCAAACAAATGGAAAACAGAATCTACGTAATGAAAGAAAAAAATATGTTACTGTTGAAAATTAAAATACAAAATTTTATTCACTTTTTCAAGTTTTATTGTTCTTAATTGTATAGGAAAGTTAGAAATTGTTTGTTTATTGTTTTGATATAAGGCGATAATGGTCGATTTTTTTGGTATATACTTTTTTTTGAAATTGTATTACAAAGCCAGTGACCGTTATATTGTTAGTAATCATTAATCGCATTAATGAATGTTTGAATTCGAATGTGGGGTCAAAAATGTGTGTCTAAACTCTAAATATAAAATACAAAATTATGTACTCGAAATCCATCTTAATTGAAGTAAGTCACTTCCAATGGTCCAGTGTATACCATGGCAAGTAACTCACCCTTTTCAATTTTCAATATTACAAATACAATTGTTTGTTTCGATTTTAAGTTATTATTTTCTCTGGTACTCAATCTCTTTTATTGGTTCATGGCTCATTGCACACCAAAGCTTTGGACACGGAAATGCGATTGTAATTTATTTATATTTCTAAATACAAACCCGTTAAATGGTTATTTATGTAGCAGATTTGTTTGAGTGGAAGGGTTAACGCTGAATTAAATGTAGATATCTCTTATTGAAATTTATAATTATCATGCTTTGTGTAGGATATATTTGAGAAATTCAATTCAGTATTAAAACTTGCTAGGAATGGACCAATATGACAATATATACACTACACTTCTTATACAGTAAATTCTCTAAGAATCGTATTTAAGAACCCAGCTTTTTTTTCTCGAAGCCCGTTCCTGCATGAGAATACAAACCAACATGCCGTACTCTTTTAAACAGTTTGCTCGCGAAACATGGTCCAGTAGATATGATAACCAATAATGCCAACATCAGATTGGCTGTTGTGGACATTTTGAAGGATTGTCAGAAGAATAATATTTGACAATTTTATATATTTGGGTGTTGTATTGTTCTAAACCCCAAATAAGAGGTCACAAATCGTTTCTAAGTAACGTCGACCAACTTTGAATAATAACATATAAGTTAGTCGGTGGATGACGTGACGAACATTGGTTAGCTGTAGTAAAAAAAAAAAAAACAGGAGCCTGTACTTACTTTGATTTCCTTTCTTGTGCGACCTAGCCAACGTAGTCGCTGCAGCTCGATCCGTCTGACTATGTCGATGTCCGAGAATAGATGGTATAGCTCGTGGTTCATTAGATCTTCCCGAGAATTTTTCTCTCAAACACTCCAAGGGCTGCCTCATCTGCTTGCGCAAGTACCCATGCTTCAGATCCATACAACAGCACGGGAAATATCATAATATCAGCGTATTGTAGAGTGTGAGTTTGGTCTGCTGAGAGGTGGCCTTGCTTTTCGGTTGCTTACTCAGATCATAGTAGCATCTGTTAACCAACACTATTCTCCTCTGGATTTCAATGTTATTAGTTTTGTTTATGACGGTACCAATGTATATAGAATCGTTCACTACCTCGAAGCTGTAGTTTTCATGTTCCACAATTGGTTCGAGTCTACTGGACGTCTTGCGCTTTAATACCATAAGCTTGGCCTTCTCGCCATTTAGTGCCAGTCCACTTGGGCAGACTCCTTCTCAATTCGAACAAAAGTGGCTGTTACCGCTCGCAATGTTCTGTTCACATTTGCATCTCGTATGAGCCTTTCCTGCAGGATGTTAAGATCACATGACAAACTGTCACCTTGTCTGAATTCTCGTTCGGTATTGCAGGGGTCTGATAGGTCCTTTCCGATTTTAACTGTTGACCTTGTGTATTAATTTTGCAATAATGCGCGAACGCAGTCATGACTTTAAAAACCTCTGAAATAATAGGGCTGCCGGATTCGGCTTTATAATCGACGAATAGGTGTAATGTGTCAATGTGTTTTTCCAGACGTAGAGTGAAAATGTGATCATTGATGGATTTGCCATGTCTGAAGCCGTATTGTTATGGTCCAATAATGTCATTGACCATTGACTTCAATCGTTCACACAGCACACTGGATAGCACTTTATATGCGATGTGAAGGAAACTTATTCCTTTATAGTTGGCATATATCGTCTTGGCCCCTTGTGTTGTGCACGGGCCACAGGATGCTGAGGTTCCAATCATTGGACATGCATTCATCAAGCCAAATTGTACTAATCAGTTGGTGCATGCTCCTTGCCATCATCTGACCACCAGTCTTGAATAGTTCTTCAGCCGATTGATTGCTATTCTGACCTCATCTTGGCTAGGTAGTATACACTATATACTGAAGCATGTATTATCGAGCAAAAAACTGCATAGTCCGGGCCGAAAAGTCAAACTGTTATTGACTGAAAATATGTGATCGGGTCCGAAGAATACAAATTTAACCCTTTTCAATCCGAAGGTAAACATTATTGCTGATAGAAACATATTAAAAGCGTAATGTGAAGTGCGATTTGAAATAAATTCATGGTATCGGGTGGCTTTAATGTGGGACTTTGATCGATCAAAACAAATTGTTCATTTAATAATGAAAGAAGTCTATTGGGTACTTAGCAGAGTCATATTAATTCTTTTTTTTTTGTAGATAAGAACGCGTATCATAAAGACGAAGCAATTTTGAGCAGGATTATGATACAAGACACACGTCCAAAATCGTAAGTGAATATCTGGGTGTGCAAAAATTGGAAGTAACGACCAGCACAAACTCCTAATATCAATCCGAATATTAAATTGTGGTCAATTGTAAAGAGACAGGTGGGACAGTACCAATCAGGCCCTACCAATTTACACAAACTTTGGCAACGGATTTGAGGTGATTGGAAGAATCTTCCAAATGAAGTAGTACTAAAATTAGAATTATTCCAAATCGCATAAATGACACCTTAAAAAGTAGAATACTTCGGTATAAGTACTTTGGACTTCGATCCTTATATCTCGACTAGTTGAGTCGATCTAGACATGTGTGTCCGTCCGTCTGTCACAGTTATGGACCAATCTTCACAAAATGTGCATGTAAGATGGGTTTGCCCAATGAAGACCCCTAGTTTTAATTTAAAAATTTTTTGGTATGTACATAGTATTAATAGAAGGCATATTTTATTTGTATGACGTAAAAAGTACTCAGAGTAAAAACATCCACTCGATTTTGTCCGCCACTGTATATAGTAGCTACATATAAATCATGACCGATTGCCCCGTGTCGGCAGTTCATCCAAAATTTCGAGTCCGTTGGAAATAAGAAAAATCGAAAAAAATATAGAATTTGGATTTATGTATAAAACGATCTGAACAAACCTCAACACATGCAATTTTAGTCCCAAGTCGGTAGCCCATACAAAATTTCGTTCGATCTTGATCTAATAAAATACGTTATGGCAGGATGCATCACAATAGGACAAACAAAGGACTGTTTAAATAGTCTAAAATAAGGATAATATGTAAAGGGATTTCCTATATCATTCTGTTGCATCCATATATCGTTGTGGCCTGCATTCATGTATAATTATTAACATATCTCCAAACTTTGACTTATGGCGATAGGAATTTTCCAAACAAGTACCAGTTTAACATAGCAAAAAATTGGGTCTCCAGGAAACTTCTGATACCTCCCCATATATAAAGCGAATCATGAAGGACCATAATATGTATCCTATATAAAAGTTTGATGCAATAATAGGCTATACGGGCCCATCATCTCTGTTACTTCCCCAAACGAACTATCACAACTTTGAAGAAGTGTATATACATTTAATAAAAAATGTTCTACCTAGATAATAATTCCGTAGACCTCCACATACCAATGGCTAAAGGCATAAATTTATCGGATTAAGAGCCGGTTTAATTTTTTTTTTTTTTTTTTTTTGAGGGTCCTACCGGAAATCTTATAAACGACAGTTTTGTAAAATATTTTTTGGGTGTAAAATATTATCTTCTGGTGGTAATTAGTATAGGATTCAAGAAAAACACACACCAGAAGCCATATTAGAAGGATGAAAATATATTCCTCATTCCAATGAATTACTAATTATATTTATGAATTATAGTTTCACAAGCAACAAACTCGTCAAGCAATAACTCATATACTTGACCTATTGCACCAAAGGCTTTCATCCCCCAGAAAAAAATTATTACCCTACAGGCCATGTGTTCCATTTTGTCACATAGCGATATCTACGGAAGTAAAGTCTATTGGAAGGTATATGTCTCGATTGGCAATTAATTAAGGTCGATGTTGAGGATAATTGTCATTTACATTTTAATTGTTTCAAAAATAAAAAAATAGAAATCATTTGTATTCATTAAATAACCTGTTGTTGTTCCAAATCAAAGACGTAAATATTAATTGCAGCCATGCATAGATAGATAGATAGATAGATACATCTCTATTTAAAATCATTCATTTCAAATGTACTACCTTTTCAATCACTTCTAAATGTCACACTTAATACTCTATGCCCCTACTGCTCATTATGGCTGATGGTGGTAGTGATGTTTATCAATCCACAAGAACATCGACCAATATTGTGCGTGTGTGTGCGTTACAAGTTCTGCGGAAGAAAAAAAAAAAAAACTGGAAACTTTAACAAATCCTCATGTCAGGCCGATGTAATGTCAAGCATTGTTTAAAGCCCAAATAACATTTGTTTCATGCATAATTAATTTGGAAATTGAACGTAAACAAAAAAAAAAGATGAAGTAACATGAAATAGGACTACGGCTAAGTATTAAGCCATGGCAACAGCAAAAACAACAACAACACTAAACAAAAAAAGAAATTATTTCAATCAACGCAACATTTTGCATCATTAGAATTAAACAACATTTCTTCAGATTTCTTTGGGTTGTTTTGTTTTTCTTTTTGGTTTCGGAGTTTTGGTAAACAAACAAATGAGTCTCAAATAACGGAAGTGGTGGGTGAGTTCAGTGACAATGGGTGGTATTGTAGTTTTCGATGAGTTCAAAAAATATGAAGAGATATGAGTCAATTTAAAAATCCACACCTAATGCTCTGATAGTCCTTGAAAAAATATTCATTTAAAAATCAATCAAAATATTAATTTAAAAATCCACGCCTAATGCTCTGCTGGTCCTTGAAAAAATATTAATTTAAAAATCCACGCCTAATGCTCTGCTGGTCCTTGAAAAAATATTAATTTAAAAATCCACGCCTAATGCTCTGCTGGTCCTTGAAAAAATATTAATTTAAAAATCCACGCCTAATGCTCTGCTGGTCCTTGAAAAAATATTAATTTAAAAATCCACGCCTAATGCTCTGCTGGTCCTTGAAAAAATATTAATTTAAAAATCCACGCCTAATGCTCTGCTGGTCCTTGAAAAAATATTAATTTAAAAATCCACGCCTAATGCTCTGCTGGTCCTTGAAAAAATATTAATTTAAAAATCCACGCCTAATGCTCTGCTGGTCCTTGTAAAAATATTAATTTAAAAATCCACGCCTAATGCTATGCTGAACCTTGAAAAATATTATTTAAAAATCCACGCCTAATGCTCTGCTGGTCCTTGAAAAAATATTAATTTAAAAATCCACGCCTAATGCTCTGCTGGTCCTTGAAAAAATATTAATTTAAAAATCCACGCCTAGAGCTCTGGTAGTCCTTGTAAAAATCTTCATTTGAAAATCCACGCCTAGAGCTCTGGTAGTCCTTGTAAAAATCTTCATTTGAAAATCCACGCCTAGAGCTCTGGTAGTCCTTGTAAAAATCTTCATTTGAAAATCCACGCCTAGAGCTCTGGTAGTCCTTGTAAAAATCTTCATTTGAAAATCCACGCCTAGAGCTCTGGTAGTCCTTGAAAAAATCTTCATTTGAAAATCCACGCCTAGAGCTCTGGTAGTCCTTGTAAAAATCTTCATTTGAAAATCCACGCCTAGAGCTCTGGTAGTCCTTGTAAAAATTTTTATTTGAAAATCCACGCCTAGAGCTCTGGTAGGCCTTGTAAAAATCTTCATTTGAACATCCACGCCTAGAGCTCTGGTAGTCCTTGTAAAAATTTTTATTTGAAAATCCACTCCTAGAGCTCTGGTAGTCCTTGTAAAAATCTTCATTTGAAAATCCACGCCTAGAGCTCTGGTAGTCCTTAGAGCTCTGGTAGTCCTTGTAAAAATCTTCATTTGAAAATCCACGCCTAGAGCTCTGCTGGTCCTTGAAAAAATATAAATTTAAAAATCCACGCCTAGAGCTCTGCTGGTCCTTGAAAAAATATTAATTTAAAAATCCACGCCTAGAGCTCTGATAGTCCTTGTAAAAATATTAATTTAAAAATCCACGCCTAGAGCTCTGATAGTCCATGTAAAAATATTAATTTAAAAATCCACGCCTAGAGCTCTGATAGTCCTTGTAAAAATATTAATTTAAAAATCCACGCCTAGAGCTCTGATAGTCCTTGTAAAAATATTAATTTAAAAATCCACGCCTAGAGATCTGATAGTCCTTGTAAAAATATTAATTTAAAAATCCACGCCTAGAGATCTGATAGTCCTTGTAAAAATATTAATTTAAAAATCCACGCCTAATGCTCTGTTAGTCCTTGAAAAAATATAAATTTAAAAATCCTAATGCTCTGATAGTCCTTGAAAAAATATAAATTTAAAAATCCTAATGCTCTGATAGTCCTTGTAAAAATATTAATTCCAAAATCCACGCCTAGAGCTCTGATAGTCCTTGTAAAAATATTCATTAAAAAATCCACGCCTAATGCTCTGATAGTCCTTGTTAAAATATTAATTTAAAAATCCACGCCTAGAGCTCCGGTAGTCCTGGTTAAAATATTAATTTAAAAATCCACGCCTAGAGCTCCGGTAGTCCTTGTAAAAATATGAATTTAAAAATCCACGCCTAGAGCTCTGATAGTCCTTGTAAAAATATTAATTTAAAAATCCACGCCTAGAGCTCTGATAGTCCTTGTAAAAATATTAATTTAAAAATCCACGCCTAGAGCTCTGATAGTCCTTGTAAAAATATTAATTTAAAAATCCACGCCTAGAGCTCCGGTAGTCCTTGTTAAAATATTAATTTAAAAATCCACGCCTAGAGCTCTGATAGTCCTTGTAAAAATATTAATTTAAAAATCGTCCTTGTAAAAATATTAATTTAAAAATCCACGCCTAGAGCTCTGATAGTCCTTGTAAAAATATTAATTTAAAAATCCACGCCTAGAGCTCTGATAGTCCTTGTAAAAATATTAATTTAAAAATCCACGCCTAGAGCTCCGGTAGTCCTTGTAAAAATATTAATTTAAAAATCCACGCCTAGAGCTCTGATAGTCCTTGTAAAAATATTAATTTAAAAATCCACGCCTAGAGCTCTGATAGTCCTTGTAAAAATATTAATTTAAAAATCCACGCCTAGAGCTCTGATAGTCCTTGTAAAAATATTAATTTAAAAATCCACGCCTAGAGCTCTGCTGGTCCTTGAAAAAATATTAATTTAAAAATCCACGCCTAGAGCTCTGCTGGTCCTTGAAAAAATATTAATTTAAAAATCCACGCCTAGAGCTCTGATAGTCCTTGTAAAAATATTAATTTAAAAATCCACGCCTAGAGCTCTGATAGTCCTTGTAAAAATATTAATTTAAAAATCCACGCCTAGAGCTCTGATAGTCCTTGTAAAAATATTAATTTAAAAATCCACGCCTAGAGCTCTGATAGTCCTTGTAAAAATATTAATTTAAAAATCCACGCCTAGAGCTCTGATAGTCCTTGTAAAAATATTAATTTAAAAATCCACGCCTAGAGCTCTGATAGTCCTTGTAAAAATATTAATTTAAAAATCCACGCCTAGAGCTCTGATAGTCCTTGTAAAAATATTAATTTAAAAATCCACGCCTAGAGCTCTGATAGTCCTTGTAAAAATATTAATTTAAAAATCCACGCCTAGAGCTCTGATAGTCCTTGTAAAAATATTAATTTAAAAATCCACGCCTAGAGCTCTGATAGTCCTTGTAAAAATATTAATTTAAAAATCCACGCCTAGAGCTCTGATAGTCCTTGTAAAAATATTAATTTAAAAATCCACGCCTAGAGCTCTGATAGTCCTTGTAAAAATATTAATTTAAAAATCCACGCCTAGAGCTCTGATAGTCCTTGTAAAAATATTAATTTAAAAATCCATAGTCCTTGTAAAAATATTAATTAAAAAATCCACGCCTAGAGCTCTGATAGTCCTTGTAAAAATATTAATTTAAAAATCCACGCCTAGAGCTCTGATAGTCCTTGTAAAAATATTAATTTAAAAATCCACGCCTAGAGCTCTGATAGTCCTTGTAAAAATATTAATTTAAAAATCCACGCCTAGAGCTCTGATAGTCCTTGTAAAAATATTAATTTAAAAATCCACGCTTCGCTCATAGTCCTTGTAAAAATATTAATTTAAAAATCCACGCCTAGAGCTCTGATAGTCCTTGTAAAAATATTAATTTAAAAATCCAACGCCTAGAGCTCTGATAGTCCTTGTAAAAATATTAATTTAAAAATCCACGCCTAGAGCTCTGATAGTCCTTGTAAAAATATTAATTTAAAAATCCACGCCTAGAGCTCTGATAGTCCTTGTAAAAATATTAATTTAAAAATCCACGCCTAGAGCTCTGATAGTCCTTGTAAAAATATTAATTTAAAAATCCACGCCTAGAGCTCTGATAGTCCTTGTAAAAATATTAATTTAAAAATCCACGCCTAGAGCTCTGATAGTCCTTGTAAAAATATTAATTTAAAAATCCACGCCTAATGCTCTGATAGTCCTTGAAAAAATATAAATTTAAAAATCCACTGATAGTCCTAATGCTCTGTTAGTCCTTGAAAAAATATAAATTTAAAAAACCTAATGCTCTGATAGTCCTTGAAAAAATATAAATTTAAAAATCCACGCCTAATGCTCTGCTGGTCCTTGAAAAAATATTCATTTAAAAATCCAGGCCTAATGCTCTGCTGGTCCTTGAAAATATATTCATTTAAAAATCCAGGCCTAATGCTCTGTTGGTCCTTGAAAAAATATTCATTTAAAAATCCAGGCCTAATGCTCTGCTGGTCCTTGAAAAAATATTCATTTAAAAATCCACGCCTAAAGCTCTGCTGGTCCTTGAAAAAATATTCATTTAAAAATCCACGCCTAAAGCTCTGCTGGTCCATGAAAAAATATTAATTTAAAAATCCACGCCTAATGCTCTGATAGTCCTTGAAAAAATATTAATTTAAAAATCCACGCCTAATGCTTTGATAGTCCTTGAAAAAAATATTAATTTAAAAATCCACGCGTAATGCTCTGATAGTCCTTGAAAAAATATTAATTTAAAAATCCACGCCTAATGCTCTGCTGGTCCTTGAAAAAATATTCATTTAAAAATCCACGCCTAATGCTCTGATAGTCCTTGAAAAAATATTCATTAAAAAATCCACGCCTGTGCTCTGATAGTCCTTGAAAAAAATATTAATTTAAAAATCCACGCGTAATGCTCTGATAGTCCTTGAAAAAATATTAATTTAAAAATCCACGCCTAATGCTCTGATAGTCCTTGAAAAAATATTAATTTAAAAATCCACGCCTAATGCTCTGATAGTCCTTGAAAAAATATTAATTTAAAAATCCACGCCTAATGCGCTGATAGTCTTTGAAAAAATATTAATTTAAAAATCCACGCCTAGAGCGCTGGTAGTTTGTAAAAATATTCATTTAAAACTCCACGCCTAAAGCTCTGGTTGTCCTTGTAAAAATATTAATTTAAAAATCCACGCCTACAGCTCTGCTGGTCCTTGAAAAGATATTCATTTAAAAATCCACGTCTTATTCTCTGCTAATCCTTGAAAAAATATTTACTTAAAAATTCATGCCTATTGCTCTAATAGTCCTTGAACAGCCGAAATCATCTGCCAAGTGTCCCCCACTGTGTTGCCAATGAGCATAACAAATTAAATACATAACATGCAGAGAAAAAACGAAGACAAAAAAAAAACAAAATCTCCCCAACTCCATAGTAATTTTTTAAATCTTTGCCCTCCCTCCCATGCCATAAACAATTCAGATATAAGCATATCTCCAGATTTCTTCCATATATTCCCTGTTTCCCCCTTCCCATTTTAATTTGCTGCCGCTGTTGCTACATGATTTCGGTGACAAAGTTTCATACACATTGTCAAGTAGAGTGAAAAAAAAATTTCTACAGAACAGAAAAGAAAACAAGCAATTGGAATACATGGAAGAAGAAGTCGAAGTAAAACAAGACAAATGTTGTGCCATAAACTTATGAATTAAAAAAGAAAGAAGAGGCGAGGATAAGGACATTAAATTCTGAATGTCATTGTACGCATTTAAAAGACTAGCATACGCATGGTCCTCCACAGCGGTATCAGCACCACCACCACCATTACACCTCTTGATTTCCATACTCACACACATGCATACATACGAACATAAAATATCTATGCAGGATAGAGAGTTTTATGTTCGTATTAACAGGACATTAAAGTTTTTTTCTTTCGTACTGTGGTTCGTTGTATATTGTTTTGTTGTTGTGTTTTGTTCTTCTTTTTTTCATTTCTTATTGATTTGTCTCATTAGAATTGATGACAAAAGATGTTTTATTGTATTTTAATGGTAGGGAGGTTATAGAGAAATTTTTCACTGTAATGGTTTTTATAATCGGAAATTCAGAATGATGCAAAATAAAATTAAATTTAAGAGGTGTTTTAGAATATTATGTTGTAGTTCTGGCATATTCTTCAAAAATCCACTCTTAAAGGAACCACGCTTTTAAAGAGTTGTGATATTCTTGGAAAAATCCTTCAAATGTTACGCTTATAGTGCAGATTTTTCTTACGAAACATTCTTTATAAGTCTACGCTTAAAAATATTCCCCTAATATCAACGCATGAAGTGGCCAAAATATTCCTACAACTCTACGATAGAGCACCGATAGCCGTTAAAATATTATTTAAAAATCCACGCTTGTAGTTCCGACATTTCTTGTAATCCACATTTTAAGCTACGAACGCCCTTGAAAATTGGAAACTGTAGCAAACAAATATTTGTCTGTGTGGTCTGATTGCTGACCTTGTCTATAAGAAAATGGTGTGATATCCATGTGTTTGCCCATGGTCCATATAGCAGGAGGACTATGCTGAAGTTCGAATATTGAAAATTTACAACGGCTTATTGTATATATTTTTGGACTTTTGGATATATATCAAAATAATATTATTCATCGACCGAAAATGTATAAAACTAGTAAAAAAGTGTCAGTCGGTATTGCCGACATATATATGGGAAATTACAAAAATCTTTTAAATTCCTCGAAACTGAGGTTTGCAAAGTTATAACTCGCGAAATATGAACATATTGCATAAAATTTAAATTCATTTCTATAAAATGAAGTGTTCCTGTCAAAACCTTAAGATATTGACAATAAATAATAAATTGCGTGGAAGCTGTGATGGTGGTAATGTAAAAAAATGGTTGAAAATGTGTTGAAGCCAACGAGTTTTTTTGTGTTCCTTCCTGATTTGTGGCTAAACTACACAACGCAAGCACATGTGATCAGTGACTAATTTGCAGAATACCCCATGGACAATATGGTTCTAATGTATGATTTTTCGATATAATCACTGCATCCACCCAAAATGGATGCTGACATTTTGAAGCCGGATTTTCAGTGTTTTTTGAATTTTTCTTATAATTAGGATGCGCATCCAGATAATGGACTAAACTAATTATAGGATTGTAGAACTCGTGATTTTGCTTCGTTTAGTGTGTATCTCATGAATGTGCCCACCGTAGATTATTTGCAATTGGGTTTCAAAGACGAAAATTTGGTGCTTAAATTTTTATGAAAAACATATTTTTTGAGTCTAAAATTAAGAAAGTCCATTCAAATTCCGTGGAACCCCGCGTGATTTTACTTTTTTTACGTGCCGGATCTAATGAGCCCATCCAAGTTCAGTTCCGCCCAATAAAACGGCGGATATAGGTACCTTGAATGTGGCAAAAACTGCAAAAACTTATTTTGGCAAATTCGCGTATATAATCGCGGATTCCTTCGAATTGATTTCACATACATTCATTCTTGTGTTATCATATTCGCGAATCTGTGTGAAAATAGGTCAAAAATATATCGATACGCGAATAATATGCGTATTTTATACAAACTCGATTGTGGAGGCACATCCGCGGTTCTTAGCCGATCCTTTTGTGTATTTTCATTGGAGATTACTGAAATCGGATGCGCATAAAAATCGTATGCACGTTGCGTCATTTTTAGCCATTTTTATGATTTTTGCATAGTAAAGTGCATCGAGCGGCACACTTTGGCCGCTAAATGAAACCTCGAAAAATGCATAATTATTGGAAGAGATTAATTCGACTTATACAAAACTCTGAACAGAGGAATCTACCGATATTTAACTATCATCTAAAAGAATTTGTAGAAGAAATCGTCACATGTTTTAGAAGATCTAGACAAAACCGTATTCCCTTAACCATACCAAAAAATCAAAAATTCGAAAAAAAACATTTTGTGGCAATTGAAAATTTAATTTATTTTATTTTGGTATATTTTTATGCTTTTATTTGTTTTTTCGCGACTATTAAACCACATTTCAATATGATTTGACAAGTAAGCAAAGAAAACAAATGTGTTTATTCATTTGTGAAGAAATTCGCGAATTACAACAAACTGGAATTTATTTAATTTATATTTGAAATACAAGATTTAAAACCGCTATAACTTTTGTGCGCAGCATCCCAATTTGTGAACGCGAACAGATTTCGAATCAGCATATTTTTCTTAACCTATGTACCAAAAATCATTAATGTGCTCGCAAACAAATTTTGTCAAAAATTTTTTAATGGAATTTTAAAAGAATTTTGTAATTTCCCATATACCCTCACCCTATGTTTTGCGGAGGAGATATTCGGAGTTATACACAAGTATTATTATTTGTTTTATATAAGGTATATGTTTAATGACAGATGTTTCCGATTTTATGTTGATCAAATATATAATATTGACCCAGATGTACCAGAGGAGAGGGCACACGGTTACCACCTTCGGATTTGATCTAGGCTTGGTAAAGGCATTCCATTCGCCTAATATTGGATTTATAAATATTGAAAATGTGGACCATTTGTTGGGAAAGTACTAGAAGGAGAGCAACAATGGATCCCATCTTCAAACTTGATCTAGGCTTGGTAAAGATAATAGGTTGTGCAAAGTTTTGCTCAAATTGTACATTCTATTCGCCTGATATTGTATTTATATATAATGAAAATTTTGACCATTAGTAGGAGATGTACCAGAGTTTCATTAAAATCGGATAGTCCGTTTGCATGTTATTATAAAATTCATTTTTAGCACAATTTTGACCACTTTGTGGGGGAGGTACCAGAAGGAGTGGACCCATTTCCACATCTTCGAAATTAAACTAAGTTTGGAAGAAATATTAAGATGTGCAAAATTTGTATGAAATATACGGACAACGGAGGGGCGGACATGAGTAAGTCGACTCTAAATTCTGAGGCACATTTTCACCATATCATATCTCATTAGCTATAAGGCTGAGGATATAAAAATGTTTGTATTTGGGGTTCAGACAATCCTCAAACGATTGAA
The DNA here is from genome assembly GCF_032173495.1 of Musca vetustissima. Taxonomy (NCBI): domain Eukaryota; kingdom Metazoa; phylum Arthropoda; class Insecta; order Diptera; family Muscidae; genus Musca; species Musca vetustissima. The sequence continues at coordinate 16,718 of NW_026879315.1, forward strand.
GAAGGATCAATATATTTAGAAAGCGTTACTGCTTGCTTCGCTCTTTGGTCCAAAGCTGTGATTGTGATTTTATTACAAGAGAATGTGATTTTATTACAAGAGACATTTCCTGGTCGTGTAATTTCCCGTCGTGGCGATATCGACTGGGCACCAAAATCATGCGATTTGCCACCATTAGAGTGATTTAATGGGACTACGCGAACAACTTTGTTTATGCTGATAAATCTTTAAATATTGATAAAGCTTCAAATGTGGGCCATTTTTGGATTTCAAGTTTTTATTTTTATGACTTTCAACGGATTGGCATAATTTTAACGAAAAGTCATTCTTTTCGATGATGGGCATGACCACTGGAACGTTCGATTCCAAAAATTTCAACGACATTTTAAAGTGTGCATGTCTGGCCCTGGTATGCAATACGATTATTAACATCGAACAAAAATTAACGCAATGGTGGGCATATGACAATTAATTTTTGAAAAATTCCATATTTTAAATAAAAAGGAAATCTAAATCGTGCACCCGTTTTTTATTTCGAGAACAGTTAACATAGAGTCGATCGAAAATATATATGGGCTATGCTCATTTTTGTACGTTGTGCAAAATTTCGTGTAAATCTGACAAACATGAGAAGTTAATTGTGCAACTTAAATTTTTTTTGATTCAATTCGAATCTACACTAATTCAAGAATGTCCCTACAAAATTTCAAGTGAAAATCTCAAGAACTCTTGAATATATAGCCGATTTATTATGTCAACATTAAGTGACGGCTAAAGGGCTTCTCAAACTTTAAACGCGTTTTCTGTTTTGCGAATGGCGGGCACGACAACTCAAAAACTAATAACCCAATCGATTCCAAATTTTTACACGTTTCTCTGTGAGTGTATAGCTATCGTATGAACTAGGATAAAGCCAATTGGTGAAGATCTTCCTTTTTTAATTTGGGTTTTGGTCAAAAATCGGCGATTTTCCAAAAATATTTTTTTCAAAAGTCCGCCATTTAATTAATTTTAGAGCGAAGTCAATAAACAAGAGCCAGGCATGTACTCTTTCTAACACCGTTGGAATTTTCGGATTCCGATGTTCCAGTGAGGAGTTATCATTCCCGCCATCAAAAATAAGGACTTCTCTTTAATTACAAAAAACAACAACAAAACAATTACAAATTTTCTTTGTAAATTATTTTTCTTCTCTTTTAAATCTTCAAATATATATGTGCAAAGTTACAAACCTTAACAAGCATTGGTATTGATTTACCAGCCCATTGAAAATCTTGAAAAATTTATATCTAGAATGGGGGGCGGGGTTCCCTTAAAATCGGACGACAATATATATGGAAGCCATAACCAAATCTTTTTAGTGAAAATCTAAATAAAATTGAACGAAACTACTTATCTGAACCGATTGCTATAAAATTTGACACATGTTATTATGTAGTAACTTCAGTACGCTGAGCTAAGTTGTGCTCCAATCGGCTTAAGTTTGGGTCTTTGTTGCAAAATTAACTTAAAATCTGACGAAGCTATATATGGGAGCCACATGTAAATCTGAAAAGATTTTTCCCAACTTCAATAGGGTTCGTTCTTGGGCCAAATTAATGAGTTATACCAAATCTCATCCAATTCGGATGATAAATGGGACCTGTACTTTGTTTACAATTTAATATGGACAGTCAGACGGACAGTATCTGAAAGTGTTTAATGCGAGTACCTGCCCATAGGCCTACCTCGCAGTGGCTGAGCCACAGGCGGATATGCGCCCACCAGCGCACCAGCACCAAAGTGCTGTACCAATTGGAGAGCATGCAGAAGGCATACTCTCCCCCTTGGCGAGGGTCGAAACCACAACCCCCGCGAAGATCCCCAGGGGGCCACACCAACTGTCAGGCTGGATCGACAGATCCAGGGGCACCTGACACCCGCGGTACGGAAAACCTCCGCTCAGGTTTGAGACCGAAGCTTCTCCCAGTTCGACACAAGTCCGGGCTGGTATCCCAAAACAAAAATAACAACGGCAACGGCAGCAAATAACCGCAAGTGACAAGGAAGACCTTGCCCCAGGCAGTGGCGACGATGAACAAATGCACACAACACAAACAATTAACAAGCTGTCCTCACGAACTGCACAAAGGGCCCAAGGACCGCGGCAACGGACATCACAAGACAAACAATCAACGAAACTGCCCTCACGGGCAGCCTACACGACATCCACAACCGCAGAAGTGACTTCCGCGAAGTAGAAACGCCGCGAACCTCCCACGACGCGGAACGACAGCAGAGCACAGCAGCCACAGCTCTCCACCAACAACCACACCAAACCGCACCCACCACCCGGTGCAACCGACCAAACCAACTGCAAGGGGGATATGCACGAGGACCACCTCCGCTAAGTACTGTCCTTCTCCTAAATGCTTCACGAGCAAAACTATTTAAACAACTAAAGGTCCGAAATCCCACCCGCCCCTCCATTCGATATACCCATACTTGCTAATCCGTCAGTTTATGCTTCCAGTCCTCAGTCATCCCGCACCCACATAAATCCGTCTAGGCAAGGCCTCTCTTATGCAGAAAAGCATTGAGAGAGCCAGACGGACAGATAGAAGTGCATAAATCGACTCAGAAAGTAAGAAAAATCTATTTCTGATGGTTTGTGTGGTCTTGTCACGTCAACTAGAAAATATTGCCTTAAAAGTCAAGCATTGAGTCGCACATACAAAACAGAAACTTTTAAGGATCTGTAATCCAACCAAACTGTAATTACCAGACTATATCTATGGGAGCCGAATGTGCCGAAGCTACTCCAGGTAGGGGCACCTTCGGCGAATTTTACTTTTTTAATAAATCTGCAAAAATATGTAATACTAATTAGGTATCGGAGGACAATAATAAAGTTGTTATATCTGTTGAATAAGTACTGAAATATAGAGCTCTAAACAAAAGTGCCCGAGTCGCCCCAGTCTCCAAATTGTACTTTTAATACAAAAATATGTGGGCGGACGGAGGACAACTAATGATACATTTTGTTTCTTTCAGCATGCCTCAATACTAAATTTTGCAAAAGCAAAAAATCCTCCATTCAATAAGAAATATGGGATATTTTCATATACAGTTTCAATTGTCTACAAAAAAACTGTACTCCCACTGCCCACTGTTTGGATTGAATACAATGTGTATATGTATCTACTCACTCGTACTTTATGTTCTTGCGAGGCGGATAGACATTTATGTTTTATGCTAATAATATACTGAGAAAATGAGAAAAAACATACACACATCCTCAATACAACACTATCTCATCTACAGCTGGGATAAAATGTATAGTTCAAGGACTTTGTGTAATACAAAGTACTCAATATTTCTGCATAGAAACATACATTTGATTCATTGTTTGACTGGTAGACCATGACCATGGAAATTTTGAGAAAAGAAAAAAAAAATAAATAAATTTTGTTGGTAGTTACAATACGGCCGCAACATTGGCAGTGGTTGTCATGTCAACAATAAAACAAACAAAAAAGGACAAGTTCCGAAACACCCTCGGATGTTGCTTAAGAAAAACAACAACAACAACATCAGATGTTTTGTAAAGAAGATAAACAATTTTTTGAAAGAAAAGTTTTTTATTTTATTTTACATTTTTTTGGTTTTTTGTTTAAACTGCCCCTTTGGTTGATGTCGATGTTGTTGTTTTTCTTTGACTTTCTCTTTGCGAATAAATTATGAGTTAATATTAAGAACCCAGGACCCTTATACGTCTTCTTCTTATTTTTCTAAAGAAGCAAAACCCCATTTACCAAACAAACCACAACAAAAAAGGGAAGCAGTGATAATTTATATTTTGTTGCTCTTTGCTCAGTTGTTCCTTTAGCTTCTATCATCGACATCATCATCGATAAGCAGTTGCGGTGTGGGATTTTTTCTGGGATTATTCCTTCATCATGTTTTGTTCGCTTTTGTGTTTGAGTTTCTCAACGCATCTTAACGATGTGTGAATGAGCGATGAACATGTTTACCCTCAGGACATTTTCCCGTTGTACGAGAATATCCTCGTTTGCATGATGTTATATTTACTTAAATTCTTTAATTATGTTTACTAATGTTCCTTGATTTTTTTTGATCTCTTCTGTTGTTGTTGTTGATGCTTGTTATGTTGTTGTGTTACTTCCCCAATTCTTTCTTTTTTTTGTTAACTGCGTTGTCAAGGGGGTTGTAGACCTCTATCAACATTTTTTTTAAATTAACAATTTCCTTTGTAGTTTTCACAAAAAATAAATCAAAATCATTCAAGATTGTCATGACGAATATTTGTTTTATTACCAAAGTTTTGCGTTGTTGATTTTTTTTTTTTTATTTCGAAAAGTTCTTCCTAAGTCGAAATAATCTTAAAGTTAATGATTCTTCAAAGGGACAACAGATGTGTTTGTGTTTAATGATGTTCTAATATGTCCCGAACTTGTTTACTACTCGTATTAATCATCCAAAAGGATTAAGTAACCATGGTAGTGTTGAAAGTATTGCCACTCTTGGGATTAAAACGTAAAATAAATTTGTTTACAACAACAACAACAACAACGAGAGAATGACAGATAACTAGAATAGACTTATTTGATGTCAAACATAGCAACTGGGAGATAGGGTTAAGGAACAGCTACTTTGGAAGGTTTTTATCCTTTGAGAATATTAATATTAGTAGGGAAATGCGGCCAGGGCTTTCAGAATATCGAAAATCAAATGGAACCTTAATATGAGCGCTTTATCGGCATATGAACCTACATTGTGCAGGGTTATCCATGATTACTTTTAAAATATGCATAGAATCACTTTCTGTCCATCCGTTTATCCGCATGTCTTTTTTACGTAGCTGGCTTATAACAGAAAGGTTGTTCCATAAGCCGTGTTTGAAAAAAATTTCCAAGCGCGTCTGTCTTGTGCGCATCTCATCCAAATTAAAAGACCATTTTCCGAGATGTTGTCTTCTACTTGATGTTTCAATCATCATCACTTGGCTCGCTTGCATATGCCTTTTGAGCTGGGCATTTTCATCTCTGCAGCTTGATGCGTCTGACTATGTCGATGTCGGAGAATACATGGTATAGCTCACGCTTCATTCGACGACGATGCAAATCGGCTCATAGATCTTCCGGAGAATTTGTCTCTCAGACACTCCAAGAGCTGCCTCATCTGCTTACACACTTTCCCCCACTCCTTCTCAATTCGTTCAAAGATGGCTGTTAATGCTCGCAATGTTGAACCCATTATGTCGATGTCATCGGCGTCGGAGAGTAAAATGTGTTATTTAGCTTGTAAAAGTCATGGTTCATTTGACAGCTATATTCACCGTCAACGCAGATCGGCCTAAAGATCTTTCGGAGAATTTTTCTCTCAAACACTCCAAAAGCTGCCTCGTGTGCTTGCGCAAGTACCCATGATTCAGATCAATGCAACAGCACAGGTAATATCAGTGTCTTGTAGTATTTCGGAGAATTCCACTCTAAAAAACTCCAAGAGCTGCCTCATCTCCTTGCGCAAGTACCCATGATTCAGATCTATACTACAGCACGAGTTACATTAGCGTCTTGCAGAGTGTGAGGTTGGTATGAAGAGAGGTGGCCTTTGAGTTGCTGGCTCAGACCATAGTAGCATCTGTTGGCCAACACTATTTTTCTCCGGATTTAAAAGCTGACGTTATAAGATGTGTTTATATAAAATCGTTCACTACCTCGAAGCTGTAGTTTTCAAGTTCCACAGCTGGTCCGAGTCTACTGGACGTCTTGCGCGTTGATACCACTAGCTTGGTCTTTTCGCCATTTACTGCCAGTCCCTTCTCAATTCGTTCGAAGGAGGCTGTTACCGCTCGCAATGTTCGACGCATTATGTCGATGTCTTCGGTGAAGGCTGTTTGGTGTACAGAGTGTCATTTCTGTTCACTTTTGCATCTCGTATGACCTTTTCCATCTAGATGTAAAACAGATCACACTACAAACTGACACCTTTTCTGTATCCTCGTTATCCTGCGTTGCCTTATTGCTTTCGCAGGAATGCCGAACATAGACATGTCTTTAAATACCTATGAGTGGATTGGGTTGGCGAATACGGCTTTATAGTCGACGAATAGGTGAAATGTGTCAATGTGTGTGTTTTTCGTGTGGGCTTTTTCAGGGATTTGGCGCAGAGTGAAAATCTGATCAATGGTGGATTTGCCAGGCCTGAAGCTTTATATGCGACGGGAAGGAGACATATTCCTCCATAGTTGCCACATATCGTCTTGTCTTATTTTTTTTGTACACGGTACACAGGATGCTAAGTCATTGAGCATGCATTCCTCTATTCAAATTGTACTAATCAGCTGGTGCATGCTCCTGACCAGCATCTGACAATCAATAGTTCGGCTGGTAATCTATCGGCTCCTGCTGCTTTATTCCTCTTCAGCTAGATGGTATACACTCTATACTGTCATATGTTATTGATTCCGGATTATCTTCTTCACCGCCACTATTTGATACCACAAGCTTTTTTTCAGATCCTCAACACGCTGTATGTATCTGTCACCAGGTTTCCTTCTTCATCACTACAGGAGGTTCTTTCCGACTTTAACTGCTGTCTTTGTGCTAGTTAAAATTATCATGCATAGCCGTATAAATTTTGCAGGAATACCGAACGCAGACAACTTTCCTCTATAGTTGGCACATATCGTCTCGTTTTTTTGTGCACGGGACACATCATGCTGAGTTTCTAATCAATTAATTGATACCAGAAGCTTTTCAAAATTCTCCTTCCAGAAGGATGTGCCTGCACCAAAGCTTTCGGTTTGGTGTTTTACTCGTTGCTAAAATTTCCGTACTTCATTCTGACCCTGTACATCTCGATTTGCTCACGTTTTTCTTGTCCGCCTGTCTGTCCATGTTAAATTGTAAACATTGTGCAGGTCGCATTTATGATCCGAATGATGTCACGAAGTCAATTGAAATTGAACTAAATCGGTTCAAGTTTTGATATAGCTCTCATTTATCTATTTTCGTCCGATTTTATGTAAATGGTGAACCAAACTCCCATCGGTTCAGATTTAGATGTAGCTCCCATATATATTTTCTTCTGATTTTATGTAAATGGTGTAGAAAACCCTAATTATGACCGAAAGGCACAAAATTTTGCCCAACGTACTGAAGTTAGTATAACCTAACCTGTGTGAGGTTTCTTCGAAAACGGTTCAGATTTAGATATAGTTCCAAATTAAAGTACATTGTAGACAAAAGGCCCAAAATACATCTCCAAACTCGTCATGGTTGTAAGAAAGGCATGAAATTTTGACGAACGTATAAAATTGAGCCTAGTAAAGTCTGGTCACAGCTTTGGACAGAAAAGCGCTCCAAACAGTGACTTTTTCTGGATATAATGACGTCCAGTCAATTACTTTTGTTTATTAACATACCCACCGAGTGAAAATGAGCTGTTTCTTCTGTTGTTCAAGTACCAGTTTCACTTATATACGATTTTTAAAAAATATTCTTATTTCAATATGATTTTAATATACATTTCTTTTGTTTGTAATAACGTATTATTTCACGGCCTTTTTAACCAATAAAATATATCGTCCAAATTGCAATTGTCTCCAAATGTTGGTTCTTTTAACTGTCCAATTTAGCATTCATACAAACACACTATTATTATTCATATGCACATTTATTAAAGTATCCTTTAGACAATGGTGTCATTGATATCCATCCTTTGTTTGTGCAATTAACTTTTCAAGTGCTTTCCTTTAGACAAACACACACGCACACACTTTCTCTCTATTTATCTATTTACGAACATTGTGATGGCGAGCGTTGCCTTTCATTGGCGGCAAATCTCCATCATTGCAATGCTCGCGCCATATTGAGTGGCAATTATAACGTTTACCCGTCGTCATCGTCGTCATGTGTAATAAAAATTAACATGTTTTTTTTCTGGTTCGTTCACACATTGCAACAAAGTGCACAAAACATCATCATAATAAAAGTAATCATTTGTGTGTCTGGCACGTAGTAGGACGTTAGGGTGGTTAGAATGGATTTTTAAATACTACATTTAAAGAATATTTTTTCAAGGCTCATATAAGGCGTGGATTTTTTAAAGAATATTTTTTCAAGGCTCATATACGACGTGGATTTTTTAAAGAGTATTTTTTCAAGGCTCATATAAGGCTTGGATTTTTTAAAGAGTATTTTTTCAAGGCTCATATAAGGCTTGGATTTTTTTAAAGAGTATTTTTTCAAGGCTCATATAAGGCTTGGATTTTGTGTGGATTTTTTAAAGAGTATTTTTTCAAGGCTCATATAAGGCGTGGATTTTTTAAAGAGTATTTTTTCAAGGCTCATATAAGGTGTGGATTTTTTAAAGAGTATTTTTTCAAGGCTCATATAAGGCGTGGATTTTTTAAAGAGTATTTTTTCAAGGCTCATATAAGGCGTGGATTTTTTAAAGAGTATTTTTTAATTGTTCCACCCTATTGTTTGCTCATTGTTAAACAATTTCCACACAGACAATTAGCTTCATAAAAATCATTTTCACATTAAAGACAATGTCTGTCTTTACGTCCTTATCGTCTCTTCTCTATATGGCCACCAAAATTCCTTGTTTGGTACGTGAATAAAGTGAAAAAAGTTCAATGTCTTAGGACACTGTCATTGTCGTCATCATCAGCATTATTTCTGCAAAATTGATTAGAAATATTTGTCTTTTGTCTCGCAAAGCAGTTCATCAGAATTTCATCGAATCGATGTGCGTGTGTGTGTATTTCAAATTTCTTATGTGGGTTTTAATGAGGTTTTCAACAACAAGTGACGTCGATTGGGGTTTTTGGACAAATAGTTCAAGGGTGAGAGTGCAGGCGTGGCCAAATATTAAATGACAATTATATTTAAATTTTTTTTGTTCTGAATTTAATATACTCCGGGGAACTATGCAGATTTAATTAATGCATGGGTAAAAAATTCGATATAAAAGTTGTATTTATTAATTGAAAAGTTTAATTTTACAATATAAGAAAAATATGATGAAATATATTTTGTATTTTGTTGATGCAAAAGTGTAGCTTTCTTAGAAAATTCTTAAATTTGAAGTGAAATATAATCCGGGTTCTTCAGATATTTCGTACAAATGCTCGTTTAAAGTTTTTTACGATTTTATTGTAATCTTTTCACCCACTACTTATTTCTCTGTTATTTGAAAATCTCACAAAATTACAAATATTTTCCCAAAACCATAATTACTTAAACCTTCGGTTAAGTTCATTTTATTATTTTCGTTGCATAGTTATAGTATCTGAACTTTGTAAAGAATTTCGTAATTAAAAAACAATTGCTTTAATATAAAATTAAAAAACAAATCAAAGACGAACAACGGTATGTACTTCCAGTTATTGGTCTTCAGAATTGTTTTCGAACCCATCGAGAAAAAATAAAAACAAACAAATGTTGAAAATGTATAGAAAATATTCATTGATTGCGTTGCAAATACCATTACGTACGAATTGTATTTGAGTGGGAAAACACAGTGGTGTGGGAAATGTGAAATATACGTTTTTCATATAAACGTATATTAACGCTTGATATGTAGAGAAACACATTTTGCATTGCATTATAATTTATTTATATTCGTTCTGATAGGCGAAATTGGAAGAAATCCATTACTTTTGTATGAATTGGGTCAAAAATGCACTTTTTTGTCGCCATTTTAAAGGTTACTTCGTAATGCCTGCTATCTATTTGCAAAAGAACTCTAGTTGTCGATTTTCACAATCCTCCCTAAATACCAATTCAATGAAGACCCCTATTGTTTTTGGGAAAGATCGGTTAATATTTAGGGGATGAAATGGACCAAATACTAAATTTTTGTCCGTTTTGCTGGTCGCTCCAGAGGCCACAATAGTGGCCCGAACATCGTGAAATTTTCCATGGAGAAGGGGATCAGACCAAAGAATATGCATGCCTGTTTTCATAAAGATCGGTCAATATTTAGCGGGTCAAATGAACCATGACTTTTGTGTGAAAAATGACAAAATTTGTATTCTATAGCATATATATTTACCCCTGAAGGACATAGACCCGAAAAGTTTATATTATATCCAAGAGGAGTGGTTGACCTTTAAATTAATACCAATTATATTGTTGTATGTGCTCGGATGTGGGAGTTACACCTAAATATTTACAGGTATCTCCGTATTCGTATATTATTTAGTAACCCATTATCACTCTACAGAGGGGAACTATAGCGCTGATCGCTTTGAAATGTTCCATGAGGTTTCAGTTATGGTCAAGGACAACGCCTATAATTTTCGGTGATGACTAGATAATAATTTTGGAATGAAGTGGACCGAAAACTTAATTTTTATACCCTACACAAGCAATACGTAATCCTACCAGTAATAACTACAA